>NC_056725.1:1807251632-1807526915 GCF_019279795.1 Protopterus annectens | reverse complement strand
TGCTCAAGCATTTGTTAAGCTAACTGCATCCTAATTGGCTACTGACACACATGTTAAGCTAATTGCACACAGTTTCAGTCTGTCTAACTGCAGCTTGGCAGCGGGCATGCAGTTTGCAGCTGAAACACTACTCAGCTACAGGCACTCTGTTTCACAACAGCTTAGCTATCAGTACATTTCTGACTATTTTTATTCTTATGTTACTTCAAAATATATGCTCTATTTCATTCCATTTTACAAAAGGGAATACATTTACATTGTACAATACTGTCAGGGGGCTTTTAGTGCTTATTTACAAAAAAAAAAGGTTGTTGTAGGGGCTCGTACCCTGCCTACCTACTCTTAGGCCGGCAACTCTACCGCTAAGCTATTATTTCTTGGCTTACTTTGCATATTTAGTTCTTATATCCTTTTCCACTGACTGCTAACTGTGATTGCGCTAGTAGCACACCAGCGCCTGGCGCACACAGTAGCAAACATTCACGGGGTTTAAAAAATAAAAGGTTTTAATTTAATTTTATAACATCTCTTCACTTTATACAGTGATGGTCTATCGGGGCATGTGTTGTGTAGTGTGTTTATTCACATTTTCATGGCCTTTCTCATGGCTGTTTACTTTCAGCCATTCTAGTCTTCGGCGTGTCCGCTTGCGGGGCTTAGCCTACAGACACGCCCCCTACTCTCTTACACGGACCGTGTAAGAGTTACTAGTGTGATTCAGCATGCCTCATGCACCTCATGCATATGCATGACATGCTGACATCACACAGTTTAACTGCAGCCTCCGTGTAAGAGTTATAACTCTTACACGGAGGCTTCCTGAATCTGGCCCTTAGTCTTTATACGGTAGTACAAGTTGGACATCTTGTTTCCAAGTGAGCAAATACTGAGGTGTCTAACTAGAGTCTCTTTATATGCTTACTGCTAATGTCTACACGAGAAAAAGAATCCCACCTGCACTCTGGGTACTATGGAGGGTGACTGCTTCCTCTGTTTTCTTTTGATTCATATATGTGTGTGCCTGTTGTCTGAAATGTTGTGCATGTCTTTCATACAGTCTGTAATATGAATTTTTTTCCCACAAGTGAAGTCACCAATGACCTCATGGTTCTTCCAGGCTTTTAAGTGCAAAATGTAGGTAATTTTCCTTGTCCTGCTACTATCCTTTCCACATACTGGTTGGGATTCTCCTCTGCTGATACTGTCTCGTGTGACAGCTGTCTTCAACACAAGACCTTTTGATTTACTTTTTAATTTTTCTCTTCAGCTCATGCTGACTTTTAGCTCCATTATATTTTAGATCATCATCCAGGCAATTGTGGAGTTATTTAATATACCTTAGCCCCAGCTACCCCTATTGCTGCTGTACTGTACACTATCAACTAAGGCAGGGATTGCATTGTTTGACCCAGTGGCTCATGCATGCTTTTCACACATGCAGTCATCTTGCTGCAGTGTCAGACCTGATTGGCAGGTGTGTGTGTGACCTGCTGCAGTGTGTGTGTATGCGTGTGTGACCTGCTGCAGTGTGTGTGTATGCGTGTGTGACCTGCTGCAGTGTGTGTGTATGTGTGTGTGACCTGCTGCAGTGTGTGTATGTGTGTGTGACCTGCTGCAGTGTGTGTATGTGTGTGTGACCTGCTGCAGTGTGTGTGTATGTGTGTGTGACCTGCTGCAGTGTGTGTGTATGTGTGTGTGACCTGCTGCAGTGTGTGTGTGTGTGACCTGCTGCAGTGTGTGTGACCTGCTGCAGTGTGTGTGTGTGTGTGTGACCTGCTGCAGTGTGTGTGTGTGTGTGTGACCTGCTGCAGTGTGTGTGTGTGTGTGACCTGCTGCAGTGTGTGTGTGTGTGTGACCTGCTGCAGTGTGTGTGACCTGCTGCAGTGTGTGTGACCTGCTGCAGTGTGTGTGACCTGCTGCAGTGTGTGTGTGTGTGACCTGCTGCAGTGTGTGTGTGTGTGACCTGCTGCAGTGTGTGTGTGTGTGACCTGCTGCAGTGTGTGTGTGACCTGCTGCAGTGTGTGTGTGACCTGCTGCAGTGTGTGTGTGTGTGAGACCTGCTGCAGTGTGTGTGTGTGTGTGTGTGTGTGTGTGTGTGACCTGCTGCAGTGTGTGTGTGACCTGCTGCAGTGTGTGTGACCTGCTGCAGTGTGTGTGTGTGTGTGACCTGCTGCAGTGTGTGTGTGTGTGACCTGCTGCAGTGTGTGTGTGTGTGACCTGCTGCAGTGTGTGTGACCTGCTGCAGTGTGTGTGACCTGCTGCAGTGTGTGTGTGTGTGTGTGACCTGCTGCAGTGTGTGTGTGTGTGAGACCTGCTGCAGAGTGTGTGTGTGTGTGTGTGTGTGAGACCTGCTGCAGAGTGTGTGTGTGTGTGTGTGTGAGACCTGCTGCAGAGTGTGTGTGTGTGTGACCTGCTGCAGAGTGTGTGTGTGTGTGTGTGACCTGCTGCAGAGTGTGTGTGTGTGTGACCTGCTGCAGAGTGTGTGTGTGTGTGACCTGCTGCAGAGTGTGTGTGTGTGACCTGCTGCAGAGTGTGTGTGTGTGAGACCTGCTGCAGAGTGTGTGTGTGTGAGACCTGCTGCAGAGTGTGTGTGTGTGAGACCTGCTGCAGAGTGTGTGTGTGAGACCTGCTGCAGTGTGTGTGTGTGTGTGTGTGTGTGTGTGTGAGACCTGCTGCAGTGTGTGTGTGTGTGTGTGTGTGTGTGTGTGTGTGTGAGACCTGCTGCAGTGTGTGTGTGTGTGTGAGACCTGCTGCAGTGTGTGTAGTGTGTGTGTGTGAGACCTGCTGCAGTGTGTGTGTGAGACCTGCTGCAGTGTGTGTGTGAGACCTGCTGCAGTGTGTGTGTGTGTGTGTGAGACCTGCTGCAGTGTGTGTGTGTGTGTGTGTGTGAGACCTGCTGCAGTGTGTGTGTGTGTGAGACCTGCTGCAGTGTGTGTGTGTGTGTGTGTGACACCTGCTGCAGTGTGTGTGTGTGTGACACCTGCTGCAGTGTGTGTGTGTGTGACACCTGCTGCAGTGTGTGTGTGTGTGTGTGACACCTGCTGCAGTGTGTGTGACACCTGCTGCAGTGTGTGACACCTGCTGCAGTGTGTGTGACACCTGCTGCAGTGTGTGTGACACCTGCTGCAGTGTGTGTGACACCTGCTGCAGTGTGTGACACCTGCTGCAGTGTGTGCGACACCTGCTGCAGTGTGTGCGACACCTGCTGCAGTGTGTGCGACACCTGCTGCAGTGTGTGCGACACCTGCTGCAGTGTGTGCGACACCTGCTGCAGTGTGTGCGTGTGTGACACCTGCTGCAGTGTGTGCGTGTGTGACACCTGCTGCAGTGTGTGCGTGTGTGACACCTGCTGCAGTGTGTGCGTGTGTGACACCTGCTGCAGTGTGTGTGTGTGTGTGTGTGTGTGTGAGACCTGCTGCAGTGTGTGTAGTGTGTGTGTGTGAGACCTGCTGCAGTGTGTGTGTGTGAGACCTGCTGCAGTGTGTGTGTGTGACACCTGCTGCAGTGTGTGTGTGTGTGTGTGACACCTGCTGCAGTGTGTGTGTGTGTGTGTGTGTGTGTGACCTGCTGCAGTGTGTGTGTGACCTGCTGCAGTGTGTGTGTGTGTGTGTGTGTGTGACTTGCTGCAGTGTGTGTGTGTGTGTGTGACTTGCTGCAGTGTGTGTGTGTGTGTGTGTGTGACCTGCTGCAGTGTGTGTGTGTGACCTGCTGCAGTGTGTGTGTGTGTGACCTGCTGCAGTGTGTGTGTGTGTGACCTGCTGCAGTGTGTGTGTGTGTGACTTGCAGTGTGTGTGACCTGCTGCAGTGTGTGTGTGTGCGTGAGACCTGCAGTGTGTGTGTGCGTGAGACCTGCAGTGTGTGTGTGCGTGAGACCTGCTGCAGTGTGCGTGAGACCTGCTGCAGTGTGTGTGAGTGTGTGTGACTTGCTGCAGTGTGTGTGTGACTTGCTGCAGTGTGTGTGTGACTTGCTGCAGTGTGTGTGTGTGTGTGTGTGACTTGCTGCAGTGTGTGTGTGACTTGCTGCAGTGTGTGTGTGACTTGCTGCAGTGTGTGTGTGACTTGCTGCAGTGTGTGTGTGTGACTTGCTGCAGTGTGTGTGACTTGCTGCAGTGTGTGTGTGTGACTTGCTGCAGTGTGTGTGTGTGACTTGCTGCAGTGTGTGTGACTTGCTGCAGTGTGTGTGACTTGCTGCAGTGTGTGTGTGTGTGACTTGCTGCGGTGTGTGTGTGTGTGACTTGCTGCGTTGTATGTGTGTGTGACCTGCTGCGTTGTATGTGTGTGTGACCTGCTGCGTTGTATGTGTGTGTGACTTGCTGCAGTGTGTGTGTGTGTGTGTGTGTGTGTGACTTGCTGCAGTGTGTGTGTGTGTGTGACTTGCTGCAGTGTGTGTGTGTGTGTGACTTGCTGCAGTGTGTGTGTGTGTGTGACTTGCTGCAGTGTGTGTGTGTGTGTGACTTGCTGCAGTGTGTGTGTGTGTGTGACTTGCTGTAGTGTGTGTGTGTGTAGTGTGACTTGCTGTAGTGTGTGTGTGTGTGTGACTTGCTGTAGTGTGTGTGTGTGTGTGTGACTTGCTGTAGTGTGTGTGTGTGTGACTTGCTGTAGTGTGTGTGTGTGACTTGCTGTAGTGTGTGTGTGTGTGTGTGTGACTTGCTGTAGTGTGTGTGTGTGTGTGTGTGACTTGCTGTAGTGTGTGTGTGTGACTTGCTGTAGTGTGTGTGTGTGACTTGCAGTGTGTGTGTGTGTGACTTGCAGTGTGTGTGTGTGTGACCTGCTGCGGTGTATGTGAGTGACTTGCTGCAGTGTGTGTGAGTGACTTGCTGCAGTGTGTGTGAGTGACTTGCTGCAGTGTGTGTGTGTGTGTGTGTGTGTGTGTGTCTGTGTGACCCGCTGCAGTGTGTGTGTGTGTGTGTGTGTGTGTGTGTGTGTGTGTGTGTGACCTGCTGCAGTGTGTGTGTGACTGACCTGCTGCAGTGTGTGTGTGTGTCTGACCTGCTGCAGTGTGTGTGTGTGACTGACCTGCTGCAGTGTGTGTGTGACTGACCTGCTGCAGTGTGTGTGTGTGTGACCTGCTGCAGTGTGTGTGTGTGTGTGTGACCTGCTGCAGTGTGTGTGTGTGTGACCTGCTGCAGTGTGTGTGTGTGTGTGTGTGTGTGTGTGTGTGTGTGTGACCTGCTGCAGTGTGTGTGTGTGTGTGTGTGTGTGTGTGTGACCTGCTGCAGTGTGTGTGTGTGTGTGTGACCTGCTGCAGTGTGTGTGTGTGTGACCTGCTGCAGTGTGTGTGTGTGTGACCTGCTGCAGTGTGTGTGTGTGTGACCTGCTGCAGTGTGTGTGTGTGTGACCTGCTGCAGTGTGTGTGTGTGTGACCTGCTGCAGTGTGTGTGTGTGTGTGACCTGCTGCAGTGTGTGTGTGAGTGACCTGCTGCAGTGTGTGTGTGACCTGCAGTGTGTGTGTGTGTGTGACCTGCTGCAGTGTGTGTGTGTGTGTGACCTGCTGCAGTGTGTGTGTGTGTGTGTGACCTGCTGCAGTGTGTGTGTGTGTGTGTGTGTGACCTGCTGCAGTGTGTGTGTGTGTGTGTGTGACCTGCTGCAGTGTGTGTGTGTGTGTGTGTGTGACCTGCTGCAGTGTGTGTGTGTGTGTGACCTGCTGCAGTGTGTGTGTGTGACCTGCTGCAGTGTGTGTGTGTGACCTGCTGCAGTGTGTGTGTGTGACCTGCTGCAGTGTGTGTGTGTGTGTGTGTGTGACCTGCTGCAGTGTGTGTGTGTGTGTGTGTGTGTGTGTGTGTGACCTGCTGCAGTGTGTGTGTGTGTGTGTGACCTGCTGCAGTGTGTGTGTGTGTGACCTGCTGCAGTGTGTGTGTGTGTGTGTGTGACCTGCTGCAGTGTGTGTGTGTGTGACCTGCTGCAGTGTGTGTGTGTGACCTGCTGCAGTGTGTGTGTGACCTGCTGCAGTGTGTGTGTGACCTGCTGCAGTGTGTGTGTGTGTGACCTGCTGCAGTGTGTGTGTGTATGACCTGCTGCAGTGTGTGTGTGTGACCTGCTGCAGTGTGTGTGTGTGTGTGTGTGACCTGCTGCAGTGTGTGTGTGTGTGTGACCTGCTGCAGTGTGTGTGTGTGTGTGTGACCTGCTGCAGTGTGTGTGTGTGTGTGTGTGTGTGTGTGTGTGTGTATGACCTGCTGCAGTGTGTGTGTGTATGACCTGCTGCAGTGTGTGTGTGTGTGTGTGACCTGCTGCAGTGTGTGTGTGTGTGTGTGTGACCTGCTGCAGTGTGTGTGTGTGTGTGTGACCTGCTGCAGTGTGTGTGTGTGTGTGTGACCTGCTGCAGTGTGTGTGTGTGTGTGTGACCTGCTGCAGTGTGTGTGTGTGTGTGACCTGCTGCAGTGTGTGTGTGTGTGACCTGCTGCAGTGTGTGTGTGTGTGACCTGCTGCAGTGTGTGTGTGTGTGACCTGCTGCAGTGTGTGTGTGTGTGACCTGCTGCAGTGTGTGTGTGTGTGACCTGCTGCAGTGTGTGTGTGTGTGTGACCTGCTGCAGTGTGTGTGTGTGTGACCTGCTGCAGTGTGTGTGACCGTGACCTGCTGCAGTGTGTGTGACCGTGACCTGCTGCAGTGTGTATGTGTGTGTGTGTGAAACCGTGACCTGCTGCAGTGTGTGTGAAACCGTGACCTGCTGCAGTGTGTGTGTGACCGTGACCTGCTGCAGTGTGTGTGTGACCGTGACCTGCTGCAGTGTGTGTGACCTGCTGCAGTGTGTGTGTGTCTGTGTGTGTGAAACCATGACCTGCTGCAGTGTGTGTGAAACCATGACCTGCTGCAGTGTGTGTGAAACCATGACCTGCTGCAGTGTGTGTGAAACCATGACCTGCTGCAGTGTGTGCGTGACCGTGACCTGCTGCAGTGTGTGACCGTGACCTGCTGCAGCGTGTGTGACCTGCTGCAGCGTGTGACCTGCTGCAGCGTGTGTGTGTGACCGTGACCTGCTGCAGTGTGTGACCGTGACCTGCTGCAGTGTGTGACCGTGACCTGCTGCAGTGTGTGTGTGTGTGACCTGCTGCAATGTGTGTGTGTGTGTGACCTGCTGCAATGTGTGTGACCTGCTGCAATGTGTGTGACCTGCTGCAGTGTGTGTGTGTGACCTGCTGCAGTGTGTGTGTGTGTGTGACCTGCTGCAGTGCGTGTGTGTGTGTGACCTGCTGCAGTGCGTGTGTGTGTGACCTGCTGCAGTGCGTGTGTGTGTGACCGTGACCTGCTGCAGTGTGTGTGTGTGTGACCGTGACCTGCTGCAGTGTGTGTGACCGTGACCTGCTGCAGTGTGTGACCGTGACCTGCTGCACTGTGTGACCGTGACCTGCTGCACTGTGTGACCGTGACCTGCTGCAGTGTGTGTGTGACCTGCTGCAATGTATGTGTGTGTGTGTGACCTGCTGCAATGTGTGTGTGTGTGTGACCTGCTGCAATGTGTGTGTGTGTGTGTGACCTGCTGCAATGTGTGTGTGTGTGACCTGCTGCAATGTGTGTGTGTGTGACCTGCTGCAATGTGTGTGTGTGTGTGTGTGACCTTCTGCAGTGTGTGTGTGTGTGTGTGTGTGTGACCTTCTGCAGTGTGTGTGTGTGTGTGACCTTCTGCAGTGTGTGTGTGTGTGTGTGACCTTCTGCAGTGTGTGTGTGTGTGACCTTCTGCAGTGTGTGTGTGTGTGTGTGACCTTCTGCAGTGTGTGTGTGTGACCTTCTGCAGTGTGTGTGTGTGTGACCTTCTGCAGTGTGTGTGTGTGACCTTCTGCAGTGTGTGTGTGTGTGACCTTCTGCAGTGTGTGTGTGTGTGACCTGCTGCAGTGTGTGTGTGTGTGACCTGCTGCAGTGTGTGTGTGTGTGACCTGCTGCAGTGTGTGTGTGTGACCTGCTGCAATGTGTGTGTGTGACCTGCTGCAATGTGTGTGTGTGTGTGTGACCTGCTGCAGTGTGTGTGTGTGTGACCTGCTGCAATGTGTGTGTGTGACCTGCTGCAATGTGTGTGTGTGTGTGTGTGTGTGACCTTCTGCAATGTGTGTGTGTGTGTGACCTTCTGCAATGTGTGTGTGTGACCTGCTGCAATGTGTGTGTGTGTGTGTGTGTGACCTTCTGCAATGTGTGTGTGTGTGTGACCTTCTGCAATGTGTGTGTGTGTGTGACCTTCTGCAATGTGTGTGTGTGTGACCTTCTGCAATGTGTGTGTGTGTGTGTGTGACCTGCTGCAATGTGTGTGTGTGTGTGTGACCTGCTGCAATGTGTGTGTGTGTGTGTGACCTGCTGCAATGTGTGTGTGTGTGTGACCTGCTGCAATGTGTGTGTGTGTGTGTGTGACCTGCTGCAATGTGTGTGTGTGTGTGTGACCTGCTGCAATGTGTGTGTGTGTGTGTGTGTGTGTGACCTGCTGCAATGTGTGTGTGTGTGACCTGCTGCAATGTGTGTGTGTGTGACCTGCTGCAATGTGTGTGTGTGTGACCTGCTGCAATGTGTGTGTGACCTGCTGCAATGTGTGTGTGTGTGTGACCTGCTGCAATGTGTGTGTGTGTGTGACCTGCTGCAATGTGTGTGTGTGTGTGACCTGCTGCAATGTGTGTGTGTGTGACCTGCTGCAGTGTGTGTGTGTGTGTGTGTGACCTGCTGCAGTGTGTGTGTGTGTGTGACCTGCTGCAGTGTGTGTGTGTGTGTGTGTGACCTTCTGCAGTGTGTGTGTGTGTGTGTGTGTGTGACCTTCTGCAGTGTGTGTGTGTGTGTGTGTGACCTTCTGCAGTGTGTGTGTGTGTGTGTGTGACCTTCTGCAGTGTGTGTGTGTGTGTGTGACCTTCTGCAGTGTGTGTGTGTGTGTGTGTGTGACCTTCTGCAGTGTGTGTGTGTGTGTGTGACCTTCTGCAATGTGTGTGTGTGTGTGTGACCTTCTGCAGTGTGTGTGTGTGTGTGTGACCTTCTGCAGTGTGTGTGTGTGTGTGTGACCTTCTGCAGTGTGTGTGTGTGTGTGTGTTCTGCAGTGTGTGTGTGTGTGTGTGTGACCTGCTGCAGTGTGTGTGACCTGCAGTGTGTGTGTGTGTGTGTGTGTGTGTGTGTGTGTGACCTGCTGCAATGTGTGTGTGTGTGACCTGCTGCAATGTGTGTGTGTGTGTGACCTGCTGCAATGTGTGTGTGTGTGTGTGACCTGCTGCAATGTGTGTGTGTGTGTGTGTGTGTGACCTGCTGCAATGTGTGTGTGTGTGTGTGTGTGTGTGTGTGTGTGACCTGCAATGTGTGTGTGTGTGACCTGCAATGTGTGTGTGTGTGACCTGCAATGTGTGTGTGTGACCTGCAATGTGTGTGTGTGACCTGCTGCAATGTGTGTGTGTGTGTGACCTGCTGCAATGTGTGTGTGTGTGACCTGCTGCAATGTGTGTGTGTGTGTGTGTGTGTGTGTGTGTGTGTGTGTGTGACCTGCTGCAATATGTGTGTGTGTGACCTGCTGCAATGTGTGTGTGTGTGTGTGTGTGTGTGTGTGTGTGTGACCTGCTGCAATGTGTGTGTGTGTGTGTGTGTGTGTGACCTGCTGCAATGTGTGTGTGTGTGTGTGTGTGTGTGACCTGCTGCAATGTGTGTGTGTGTGTGTGTGACCTGCTGCAATATGTGTGTGTGTGTGTGTGACCTGCTGCAATATGTGTGTGTGTGTGTGTGACCTGCTGCAATATGTGTGTGTGTGAGACCTGCTGCAATATGTGTGTGTGTGTGTGTGTGACCTGCTGCAATATGTGTGTGTGTGTGACCTGCTGCAATATGTGTGTGTGTGTGACCTGCTGCAATGTGTGTGTGTGTGTGTGTGACCTGCTGCAATGTGTGTGTGTGTGTGTGTGACCTGCTGCAATGTGTGTGTGTGTGTGTGTGACCTGCTGCAATGTGTGTGTGTGTGTGTGACCTGCTGCAATGTGTGTGTGTGTGACCTGCTGCAATGTGTGTGTGTGTGACCTGCTGCAATGTGTGTGTGTGTGTGACCTGCTGCAATGTGTGTGTGTGTGTGACCTGCTGCAATGTGTGTGTGTGTGTGACCTGCTGCAATGTGTGTGTGTGTGACCTGCTGCAATGTGTGTGGTGTTTGACCTGCTGCAATGTGTGTGTGTGTGTGTGTGTGTGACCTGCTGCAATGTGTGTGTGTGTGTGTGACCTGCTGCAATGTGTGTGTGTGTGTGACCTGCTGCAATGTGTGTGTGTGTGTGTGTGTGACCTGCTGCAATGTGTTTGTGTGACCTGCTGCAGTGTGTGTGTGTGTGATTTGCTGCAAGTGTGTGTGTGATCTGCTGCAGTGTGTGTGATCTGCTGCAGTGTGTGTGATCTGCTGCAGTGTGTGTGATCTGCTGCAGTGTGTGTGTGTGTGATCTGCTGCAGTGTGTGTGTGTGTGTGATCTGCTGCAGTGTGTGTGTGTGTGATCTGCTGCTGCTGTGTGTGTGTGTGTGTGTGATCTGCTGCTGCTGTGTGTGTGTGTGTGTGTGATCTGCTGCTGCTGTGTGTGTGTGTGTGTGTGATCTGCTGCTGCTGTGTGTGTGTGTGTGATCTGCTGCTGTGTGTGTGTGTGTGATCTGCTGCTGTGTGTGTGTGTGTGATCTGCTGCTGTGTGTGTGTGAGACCTGCTGCAGTATGTGTGTGTGTGACTTACTGCAGTGTGTGTGTGTGTGTGTGTGTGTGTGTGTGTGTGACTTGCTGCAGTGTGTGTGTGAGATCTGCAGCATGTGATCTGCAGTGTGTGTGTGTGACACCTACTGCAGTGTGTGTGTGTGTGTGACACCTACTGTAGTGTGTGTGTGTGTTTGCTTTGTGAGTGTACTGCAGTGTGTGTGTGTGTGTGTGTGTGTGTGTGAATGTACTGCTGTGTGTGTGTGTGTGTGTGTGTGTGTGTGTGAATGTACTGCTGTGTGTGTGTGTGTGTGTGTGTGTGTGTGTGTGTGTGTGTGTGTGAATGTACTGCAGTGTGTGTGTGTGTGTGTGTGTGTGTGTGTGTGACCTGCTGCAGTGTGTGTGTGTGTGTGTGTGTGTGTGTGTGTGTGTGTGTGTGTCTGTGTGTGACCTGCTGCAGTGTCTGTGTGTGACCTGCTGCAGTGTGTGTGTGTGTGTGTGTGTGACCTGCTGCAGTGTTCCTTGCCTCCTCCAGGATCTACCAATGCAGTGGATCCAGCAGCTTCCACCCCCACCAGGATGGGCAAGCTGGCATTGGCAGTTTACTGCTGCCTTCCCTAGTAGCTCCTCCATGACTTAGGCTGCAGATCAGTTGTGGGTTGTCTCGCCCATATTTAGAGCATTATCCATTTGTGCCTATAGCTAGCTGAGACCGCAGTCATTTTATAAGACTGCAAATATGTCATGAAGTAAGCCTTTGCTGTTATCTTTGGTTTCTCTTCCTGCTTCATGATGGCTGTGAAAAATAGATAATTTATTGTAGGTTCTTGTAGAGGTGGTGTTTACAATTCATATTGCACCAGTTATCCTTTTATTTCTGCATTTAAGTCTGGGTCTGTTTGTACTTTCATTTGCAGGTTCATTCACTGGTGCCTTATCTAGCTTTCCTGCCCATGAACTTGGATCTGCTGTCATTAAAGAAGCACTGAAGAGGGCTGGAATCGGTGCAGAAGTGGTATCTGAGGTTATTCTGGGACATGTGCTCACTGCAGGTATGTCTGTGTTTCACACTGTCAAATTTATCAAATGACTTTATTTCCAGGTAAGCAGAATGAGGTTACTGTCGGTAATGTAAAAAATTACCCGAAAAGAGTGGAAGAAAACAATGCATCATTAATTTAGCTTAGTCAGTATCTTAATGAAGATAAACATAAATACTGTTGTCTGCTAAAGAGCAAGATGTTTTTTACTGTATAATACTAAAATTTACTGCCAATCATTAGCGGACCGGAGTTCCACTGTGGCGACCCCTTACCGGGAAAAAGCCGAAAGATAAACAACAACAAATAAAGCTAGCAAAGGTTTCCGGTGCTTTTGATAGCAATAGTTAGCAGTCAGTATTTGATGTTTTTTCCCCCCAACAGCTAATAAATAAAACAGAGACCTGCTCTTTTTGTCTACATGCTTAATATAAAGGGTTTTTCGAAGACAGTGAAGGTCACCACTTTGCCAGTTGCATGATCTCTATATAAATCTGAAATTTGTCACTGCAATGACCATTTTGTGATTTAAGATGCCACGGAGAGGCATTTGATGTGTATGATTTGTTCAAGCACAAGACTGCATACATTTCATTAAAGAGTTCTCCTAAGTACAGGAGACTGGTCTTTGTCTTACAGTCAGACTTTGGAGGTGAAATGTCATGGTAGTTGTAACGGAGCATATGGAGCAGGTTTCTGTGACATTAATGGAAAATTCACTTGTCTTTTTTTTCTTGTAGTTCAGTATTCTTTCTGTTGTCCTTATTCCTGCTGATTCCACAGTTAGTCTGCTTATGGCAGTTAACCTGTAGATGTATGACCACTATTGTCCTCTTTCTACTTCCCTGACTGTGATGCCTGCCCAGCTGTTCAGTGGTTGGATGGCACTTCACACCTCTACAACTCTGAACCATATCTCTCAAATGTCTCTGATTTTGCAAAACGTCTGATTGTGCCTGTTATTTTTGCCCTGTCTCTTATAAAATATTTGTTTTTTGTGATGAACAGCTGAGAATTTCAGTCTGTAATGCAAGATATTAGAATTTCATACGTCTTACTGCTCAGAAAATGGCACATCGATGCAGATCCTGTTCTACTAACCTTTTAAGTGAGTTGGAATAATATTTAAAATTATCCCCAATTTTGGGCATCTGTCTCCCTCCCCATTATTTTTGGCTTTGCCTAGAATTATAGCAAAGATCTTGAGAGGTATGGGCCAACCACAAGTTGACTTAATTTGGGAATTCTCATGTTGATGCTGTTTATTTTTCTCCTGTAAAAGATGCAAGGCCTATGCTAATATTGTGTCTCCCTGTCTTTCCTTGCCAATCTCAGCTGAAGATTCATATTACTCA
The DNA here is from genome assembly GCF_019279795.1 of Protopterus annectens. Lineage (NCBI taxonomy): Eukaryota > Metazoa > Chordata > Ceratodontiformes > Protopteridae > Protopterus > Protopterus annectens. The sequence goes on along the minus strand of NC_056725.1, from coordinate 1,807,513,916 downwards.
GCAGGTATTCTAACACTTTCCTTCAGGAAAAAAAAAATGATTTTGTTTGATGCTTGATCTTTCCTGTTCAGGTAACTCGTCAGTGCCCCATATTTATACTGAATCCAAGTTGTGAGATCCAGTGGTTGGAGCTTGGAATAGCTTGAGTAAGACATTCTCGGGGACACTGATTTATGATTATTAAAAGAATAAAATTCTATTTTCTGAGCTGAAGTTCAGGAGAATTATACCAGCGTTTATCAATGGTAGAAATGTTGGAGAGCTGTGAGTTCTATTTCAAGGCCATGTGCTTAGCTTTGTTTTGCATTCCATTAAAGGAGAAGCTGTACTCCTGAGCATGCTATCCTTCAGATGAGATGGTAAAACAACATTGCATTCTATCTTGCTGAGTTGGTGGCAATACAGGTAGATATAAAATGTTTTATTGCACTAATCAGAAAGACTAAGGTTTGCTTTATTAAATAAATCCTTTAATAAAACTAAAATTTAAAATAAAAAATTCAAGTTTATTCTAGTGTTTATTTGTTAAAGCCCTTTCTATCAGGAAAAAAAATTGAATAACAATTAATGAAATCAATTATTCAAGTGTAAAAAAAAAAAAAAAAAATCTCCAGTGAAAAATATGTGGAAGACCTACATTAAGAGCAAACAAAGCAAAGCTAGTAAAAACAATGGTAAATAGCTTCACTCACTTACTACATTGTAAACAACTAATCCGATGACCAGACCATGATGTAACAATTGTTGAAGTACATATCCGATATAAAAGCAGTGACATAATCCATCCATACAAAATAGCCATTCTTAGTCATGGACTTGATTATCAGTGTAACAGTTGAAATGCTAGTAGGGGAGTATCAAGCTGAAAAACAAAATGTAAAGTCTATTCAATCAATGAGTATTTCCACCCCACCTCGAAAACACTAATCCACAGCCAAAAGTTCAGAGTGTCTCAGAAGAGCAGTCAGTCAGTCAGCAAACTAAGTCTTCGTAAATGGAGATCTGCATACCAGATGCTAAGTTTGACTGCCGACAGCATATTTACTTGTACCATCAATCAGCTTTATCAGCTCAGAAGCTGGGATGACTCTGAATACCGACTCCAAATGCCAAACAAAGCCAAAGCACCAGCAAATAGTTCCACTTTTATCACAGTATGACCTTAGTACCAGCAAACAACTCGTTTTGAAGGATAAGTCAAGCAGGTTTCAGTAAACCAACCAAAAAACTGCATCGGAGCTCAGTGGTTTAGCAACCACTTGCTCCCAACATATAAGAACTGTTACTTCACACCAGGAACTGCAGTTAAAAAGTAAAACATAAAGCCAAACAAAAGTACTTCTCACAAAGTCGAGCAGTATATGAAATGAACATACAAGACAAATTGTACAGCATGTGGTATGTATAGTTATAACATAAGTAATAGAATCTAAACAATTAAATAATATAGACCAAAAATATAATATTTTCCATCCTGACAGAGGAAGCCAATGGTGCATAATATTATTTGCGTGTAGCTCCCTTTCCAAATTGCCTCAAACGTAGATATCTCTGTTTGAGGGGGCTGGAATTTACTGGAGAAATGTGGCAAAGGAACCAAGGTATTGGGAGCAAACAGAAAGGGAAAGGTAATGCAGTGGGATTGAGGCCAAAAAGATATTTGGACTGCAGGCTAGAGACTGCCTTCCCTTCCAGTGATTAATAGCAGAGTACAGGCCAAGAGAAAGGGATGGGTAGTTCTAATTGAAAGACATGCTCTGGTAGAGTTTTTAGCTGAATCTAGAACAAAAGCTGCTGTCAAAGGGATAATCTGTAGGGCATGTACAATATTGTATGATAACTATAAGAATCAATCGGAGAGGTGTAGAAAAGATTGGGAAGAGAGACCGGAAAAGCAGTTTACAAGAGAACAATGGGAGGATGTATGTATGGTTCCCAAGTATGCAACAGTGTAGAATGTTTAGGATCTTTGCTTGGAAGTGTTTGCATTAGTACTTTTATACCCCAAACTGATTCAAAGAATTTTTCCTCGGGTAGATAGCAAATGTTGGAGGTATGAAGAGGAAGAAGGACGTAACTGGGGAACCTATGTTTTGTGGGTATAATCAGTCAACGTTTTAAAAAATAAATTCCCTAAGGAGTACTCTGTCAGAAATATTGGATGAGCAAATTGCTGTTAACTAAGGAAACCATTCTTTTTGAGTTGAGACACAGGCTCTGAATTGCCTAGACATAGTTAGGCCTTAAGTTTAATTCTTTTGCTTGCCAAAAAAGCATTTACTAGAAAATGTAAATCAAAGATCAAAGTCTAAACCAACTATACTTGAAGTATTGAATATTATAAAAGAGGTAAAAGAACTGGAAAGAGGGATCTTTAGAAAAAAGACAGAGCAAATTACATAGAAATAAATGGAAAATATGAGAACAATACATGCAAAATAACTTTCAGTAGGAGGAGTGAGGTTTAATTGAAGGCAGGAGGAGTGAGGTTTAATTGAAGGCAGGAGTTCAGCAATGTATGTAATGTTGAATTAATGATAGTTGAAACAAATGAAAAAGATGTTTGTATAATGTATGTAAATGGAAAAAAATGTAAATATGTTTTTTTTTTTTTTGTTAATGTATGTTTACATATCTCTTAAGTGGTAATTTAATAAAGGTGTTTACAAACGTAATCTCTGTTTGGTAACTGACATCTCTGTCTACCAGGTGTGCATATAGCCCATATGTTAAATTATATAAATAAATATTTTAATCTTTTTAGGTAGGCATATCCAAACTTCTCCCTTCTACAACCATGATGTCTTCTGCATATTAGAAGACATGTTCAGCAGTCTCCTCATTTAATGCTGCTCTTAAAAAGATATTTCTGTCAGTGATTTATATTTTGGCCTTGACTGGGATTTTTTTGTGTGGCAATCACCATTGAAGATCTGTGATGCATGGTTTTGCTGTGTACTATTCTGTCTTTCCCATCAGGAACTAAATATAATTTCTTCACTATTTATTGATATCTTTGTCTTCATTTACTGTCCTTAAAAAGTCCCTGTTTCTTCCATGTAGTTACCTTATCACATTTCTTCCAAATTCATGTGCGTTTCCTGAGATTGCTTTCCCTTACATCTCCCTACGTCTAGTAACAATTCAGAATTTCTTTTCTTATTTTCATGCAGTGTAAATACTTTCATTTGTTACCACATTTTAATTTTTACATACTGTGCAGTCCCATGCATGGTGCACTTGTTATTTTGGCATTGATTGTTGGTGCAGCCATTTTACAGTTGCATGTTTAGACAGTATTAGTAAACTAGCCTCATGTCAGTCAATCATTGCGTATATTCATCTTTTATTAACTTGCCATTGTTAAGCATGCACATTCAAATATCACAATTAACTATTCTAGCTAATCTTATCAACTCTGATTTAATATTGTTCCTTAAACAAAGCCAATTAAACGCACAAAATAATACTTATAATATAATTTGAGATCAGGAATTTCCAAGTGATCATATGTTTTATTTTCACTATATTACAAATCTTGACAACTAGCCCAATATATTGTATTGCAGTCTACTTTTATTAAATAGATGTAAATTTTCAGTAGTCTGTTCCATGTCAATATCCTCTTTAAGCTCAGTTTCCATTACTCAATCCAGTGCAGACCTTTTTTACTATGGGGTTCTGTTTCTGATCTTTAATAGTTTTCAGTTCCATTTTTTAATCTCTGTAATCATCTTTTTCTCCTGTCGCACTAATGGTTTGTCTTTGATTTTCCAGTTTCTAATAGTTATTGCTTTCATAGCCACTATCGTACTAAAATGAACAATTATTTTATCTTTTTAGTATGTGCTATTTACACCATTCAACAAAAGCATGTCTGCACAAAGATTAAATTATTTTCCAACTTAGCATATTATTAAAGTCCTTTTTGCACTGAAGCAACTTCATACATTCCCAAAGTATATACTCCCAAGAACCTCTTTCTGAACATCTCCAATATATAACTCTTGTCTGTGGGAATATTTTTACAACTCTTGTAAGGGTCTATAATATTTGAGTATACATTTCCATGCAAAAATTCAATGTTTTCTTGATTTTTAATTGCATATCTAGGATAAAGACACATTTCCCTCCACTATGTCCTATGTAATACCTTTAGTTAATCATTCATTCACTTCATATTATTTTTCCGTTATACTGTACTGACTTCTCAAATCTAGTATTGCCTTTTATGCGCTGCTTGGTACTCTTCTCCTGTTTCTCTTGTGATCTTCATTATAAAATCTACTATTCAGGGTTTTACATAGTTGTTATATAACCTTGACATTTATATGTTGTAAGAATAAACTTGTACATGTAAGTTGATCTGAGTTCAGTAACCCAAAATTCCTCTAGAGTCATCCCATTTTATTACCTAATCTCCTTTATCATCAGTTCCTGTAGTCTCACTTCTTTGTTCTGTCTCCACCTGCTCCTTATCTTTTCTTCTGTGTCTTTCTGTATATAAATCTAACTTCCTTTAACATAAAAACTTGCTTAGTATTTTTATGTATATAGTGCTGCACTTAATGTTTTTTATATTCCTTTCCTAGATCTGCCCAAATGTCCACATATGATCCTGTCATTACTTCATTTGGCACTATGTCTATCACCTGTTTTCATCTGGGCATCTATTCCATGCACTGAATTAAATGCATTAATCTTAGTTGCTTGGCCTTGTATGTCTCCAGATCTCCAAGTCTCAAACCACCCTGTTCCTTTGTCAGTGTTAGTTTTTCCTACTGCAGGCTTTTTCTTTTGTTGTTCCACCAAAACTCCTTGAATTTCTTTTTCACACTATTATATGTTTGATTTCTTGATTGAAACATATAATATATATATATATATATATATATATATATATATATATATATATATATATATATATATATATATTTTTTTTTTAATTGCTTTATTGAGTTGTCACTTGTGACACAGGCAAACTTATATCTATATAAAAGAAAACAAACCATATTGATATGTTCACAGTTGCAAACATTATACATCGCATATATTCTTTTGTACAGTACAGCCAGTCCAGAATTACATACATTGCTCAATTCCTGCCTTCCCTTAAACCTCACTCCTCCTGCAAAACATTAGTCTGCATGTATTGTTCCCACAATTTCCATTTTTTATATGTAATTTGCTCCCTTTTCTAAAGATCTCACTTCTGGTTATTTTATCTCTGTTACAACAGTCAGTACTTCAAGTATGGTTGCTTTAGACTTTGATTTCCAATTTCTAATAATTGCTTTTTTGGTAGCCACTAGAATTAAACTTAATAAAACCTTACCATGTGTAGGCAATTCAGATCCTGTATCTCAACTTGAAAACATAATTTCCTTAGTTTATACCCATTTGCTGATCCAATATTTCTCACAGAGTACTCTAGGGAGTTTTTAAAAGTCTGCCAACTCATTACAATCCCAAAACATATGTACCAAGTAACCTTTTTTTAGCCATCACACCTCAAACATTTATCATCTACCTGAGGGAAAATTCTTTGGAGTTTTCTTGGGGTATAAACAATACCTACTTAAACACTTCCAAGCAAGAATCCTAAATCTTCTACACATTGTTGCATATTTGGGAGCCATACATATGTCCTCCCATTGTTTCTTTGTGAATTGTTTATCCAGTCTCTCTTCCCACCCAAACTTTTCTAACCTACTCTGATTCCTATAGTTATTTTCCAAATATTTTATATGCCCTACTAATTATCCCTTTTTTTAGCAGCAGCTTCTATTCTAGATTCAACTGAAAATTCTACCAGTGCAGGGCTTTCCCTTAGGATCCCCCTACCCCTTTCTCTTTGCTTATACTCTGAATTCAGCCCGTAATAGCGAAGGCATTCTCTAGCCTGTAGTCCAAATGTCTTCTTGGCATCTTCCCATTCTATTACTGTACCCTCTCTAATTATTTGCTCCTGATTCCTTGGCTCCTTTGCCAGTTTCCTCCAGTAAATTCCATCCCCCTCTTTTCTATTTTGTATACCCATAATTGCCATCATTCCTATCAGAAGGATCTTTGTTCTCCATTCCCATGTCGGCTTAGTTCTTAGAATATTTGCTGCTACTTCATGAATATAATGTTTTCACCCTGTTTAAGTTCTCCATGTTTTCTGGCTTTTTAATACTATGACAGGAATGGACCCCATTTCTAAGTAAAAGTATGATTAAAGTTCATGAAATTAATATTGTTTCAATCTTTGATGTTAGCCAGAAGTGCTTTTCTCAGCACCTGCAATGTGCTCAGAACTGACTCATGTAATTAATATGGAGTTGCATGAGTCAGTAGTATACCCAAGTATGACTGTAAATTTTGATACCCATTGCTCCTACTACTATTAGAACTGTCTGGGTATCCTTCTTCCACAGAGCCCTCTTTTCTGCCTACAAATTCTGGTATTTTATTTTATGACTTTGTATGTAAGACACTATAATCACTGGGTATAATAGTTTCAATTATCAATTCTACTTTTGTCTTCTTTTTATGGACTACTATATCTGGTTTTCCCATATCTATTTTTGTACTATTGGTAATGAGTGATCCCAGGGTTGATAATGTTCTGTATAAACTTGTTATTCTCCTTGGGTATCTGCATCCAAAGTCCCACTCTCTTCTTATTTGATAATTTTTATATCATGTCCTGACTTGTAATATAATATTATATATATATTATTCAATAGTTATGTAAAGAATCTCCACAGCAATACCCAAATTTGCTCTGAGGTGCTGCACAATGGTACTTCTATACCTAGCCAACAGATATTGCCAATATACTGTCTGACCGATTCAGTGCCAACTTTGCCCCTCCCCCCCCATAGGACCAGTCACAATACCAATAGATTGCCAGACACCCAGTGTTACTCCTGCAGAGGTTAAAACAGCACTGTCCAAGGCCAAGAATACAGCTTCTATGGGACCTGACAATATCAATGTCTCTGTTCTAAATGAACTACAGAGTGAACTGGCACCTCACCCGGTTGCCCTGTTCAATCACAGCCTCACCTCAGGCTTTGTCCCTACCGAATGGCGCACTGTTACAGTCCTCCCTTTCCACAAAGAAAGAGTGACTACAGACCCTGAAAACTATCGCCCCATTAGCCTGACGAGTCTGATATGCAAAGCTGTGAAGCGCATCATCATGGATCTAATAAACAAGGTTATAGAGAATCTCCAAACTCTGGATCCCATACAGTTTGGTTTTGTGAAGGGTAGATCATGCCTGCTTAACTTGGTCAACTTCTTTGAGTCAGTCACCAGAGCTGTGGATGAAGGCAAGATGGTTCATACAGCCTGCCTTGATCTGGCCAAGGCCTTTGATACCATTCCCCACTCAGGAATTATAGAAAAACTCGCTAAGCTAGACCTCAACCCCTATATCACTAGGTGGGTTGCAAACTGGCTCGCAGATGGAACCCACAGTGTGAAAGTAGCTGACTCCAAGTCAGACTGCTGACCAGACATGAGTGGAGTCCCACATGGTTCTGTCCTGGGTCCTCTCCTGTTTGGTATCTACTTCTCAGAAGTCCTGGCCAACACGAAGGGACATTGTCTGACATTTGCAGATGATTGCAAGTTGGGGACTAATATTAACTCCCCAAATGATGTTGACATCCTACAAAATGGCCTCACTGAGACCAACGACTGGTGTCAGAACCATGGCCTTAAGCATGTTTTCATTACTTTTCTGCAGTGGGTACAGTGACCACAGGGAAAACATCCTTTAAGCTGGTCCCCCATAAGAGTTGTTTGTATGGAATCACCCTAGCAATCTTCATCCATGTAATGACTTAAATGTGACCCCAAGTTCTTACCGCTCTTAAATAAAAAAAAAATGACATGTCATCCTAAAAATCAGAAAGTTAACATCTGCTAGAAGTATGTTCCAGCGTTTTCGAACACTATGAAGTAGAACATCTGTGTTCCTTCCATAGGTAGTGCCTAGTCGAATGGTGGAATCCTTATCCAGGGACTTATCCCTATATCTTAAAAGGTCCTGCCTGTCATGATTGGCCACCCAATGTCTGACCTTATAGATATTCCCCATTTTGTAGCCTCTGTTCCTGAATCTGGTGGTTAGATCTTCCTCATATGTGGCATCATTTAAACATATTCATTTCATGCATAAGAATTTGATTTCAGAATGTTTGTTTCTGCATATATGTGGAGGATGAAAGCTGGAAGCATGGAGTAGGGAATTATATTGGGGGTATTTATGATACACTTCCTATGCCAATATGTGGTCACTGTTCCTAGTTACTAAGACATCTAAGAAGGTGATCCTGCCAGTGTGGTAATTGACTGTGAATTGTATACTCCATCTGTTATCATGTAAATAGCCAACAAACTCCATGAGATAGTCAGAATCCGATCTCCATACTAACCAGCAGTCATCCAGGTGTCTTCTCCAAATATCAATTTCATCACGATAGAGATTGTGTGCATTGTCATAGATGAGCTGTTCTTCAAGGTGGGCCATAAATAGATAGGTATATATGGGAGCAAATGAATCTCCCATAGCCGTGCCGTGGATTTGTAAATGACATTTAGTCTGATAGTAGAATATGTTCTTGGTACGTGTTTAGCAAGGCAAATTAAAAAGGTATTGAAGCTGGGTTGGTACAATTCAGACTTGTATAACCACTACTCCAATGCTTTCAGGCCTGCCCAGTGTGGAATGTTAGTATACAATGCAGAAACATCTAGGGTACAGAGTAACACCCCCCCAGCTCAAGCTGCTTCTCATAAATTACTTTAAGGAATTCTGTGGTGTCCTGGATACAAGCCCTAACCCATTTCAAAAGTGGTTTCAGATATTGTGTAAGAAACTGGGATAGTGGTTCAATAATCGAGCCCCTACCTGAGACTATGGGTCTACCGGCTGGATGTTAAAGATTCTTATGGATTTTGGGTAGGTAGTATATATATTGATTCGAAGGGTCGGACACCATAAGATGATATAAAGTGGTATCCGTAATGGTTCCCTCGTTCTTGGCTGATACCAAGAACCGATCAATTGGTTTCTTAAAACCAGGAGTTGGATTCAATGTCATGTGAGTATAGTAACGACCATCACTGAGCTGTCTCTCAGCTTCTATATTATATTGGGTCCAATTCTGAACAACTACTGCCCCACCTTTATCTGCAGAAAATATTGCTAAATCATGATTTTTTTCCATTTCACAGATAGACTCCTTTTCAGTCTTTGAGAGGTTTTTAGATTTGGTAAGGAATTCCCTAAAGTGAAAATGCAGATCTTTGAGAATGCAGTTCTGAAACATTAGAACATTGTGATGCATTGGTGGTGTAAAGTTTGATTTGTGGTATCTGAAACCATCCTGCGGTGCAGGATTTGATGCTGTCTGAAAAAATAATCTTAGGTTATGTAATCTACAAAATGAGGTAATGTCTTTTGCAAATGTATCCTCAGACACATAAAAAAAACATGTATAAAATTAAGACCTTTTATTCAAAACTTTGACTTGGGTGGGTGACCCAGAGGTGGATGAGATATTCAATACATTATCTGTTTCTGCACCATCAGTTTCAGCAATCCTTCCATACTGTTCACCTTTGCAGTGTTGCCTACCTCCCCTCCTTTGCCTACCCCTAAAGGGATCTGTGTATTGCTTTGTTTAGAGGCAGAGGAGTCTGGGGCATCAGACTCTAAACCTGACGAGGACTCCTCACCTGAAGTGTCATAGCTTGATGAGGAAGGTTTCTTTAAAATGGACCTTGGTCTTTTCCTTTTCATAACCTTTTTATTTGTTTGTTCAAACCTGGCATGCTTGTTATTGAAAAGGGATGCCCACTCTCATAGTCAGCTAAATCCCTATGGAACTTTTTCATTTTCCTATCTTTTAATTGCTGTTCCAAAGTTGAGAGATCCTGGCTAAGTTTCCTAAGGCCAGTATTATAGGATTCTTGTCCTTCAAATTTCTAAATATCAGTGCACATTTGGGTGATTTACATTATATCCTTATCAATAGTTCTCTCATAGTGGGCGGCTAAAACTTCCACAAAACTCATGGAAGCTCTTTGTTGAGCCAAAGCCCATTGTTCCTTTAATGTTGTGTCAATGTTGTTAACTAATGGCTGTATACGTACCCTAAGCCCCCTTGGTGAAATGCCTTTGGTTCGGTATGTCTTAAAGAGTTTTGAGTGCCATACATTGGTCCGTAAGGACCTCATGCTCTTATTTAATTTAAGAAATTGTGCCTCACATGTACTTTCTAACGGCAAATCCCCCGGCCCATTGTTGTGATTACTTGCATTACCAAGACCAAATATGGCCAAATCATCACGATCTAAGGATAAACCCTGCAACAGGTTGGTTAGATCCATTAGTGAGCAATGAATTGGTGGAATAGCCACCTATTTAAGCTATATTTGTTCCTTATGTGAACGCCAGATGTTGAAACTATAAGTAAAAATAAAGGTGCCCCAGTTAGAGCAACCAAGACCCTTTGGCTTGATCTAAAGCCAATTCAAAGTAAAAAATCAAATAGTGTTGTTTCCAAAATTATTAATATATAAACCCCAATTGTCACACTCAAATCCAAGTTGGCAATACCACAGCAATGCTACATTCATATAGCTATTCAATTGCAATGCAAAGGTAATTATTAAGGCATAGACAATATTAGCCCTCCAATTGCAATGTAAAGGTAATTGGTAAGGCATAGACAATATTAGCCCCTGCTACTCCGTCCATTGACTGCAGTTATCGATGATTCATAAGCAGTGCCAAGTCCATTTATCCATATCATCCACCTTAAAAGTTAGAATGAACTATAATAGCCCTTGCTGTTAGTAGATATTAGTTGCCACATCAGGGGAGAAAAACTTATGAATCTGGCTAGGATCAGTATGATGGTCATACAAAATTAAGCCAACATCTGGCTGTTCAATAAGACACCATAGGGTCAATATTTGAGCCCACCAACATAAAAATAACTCCTGAGAGGGTTATTTCCTACATTAATGTTGTGAGTAAAATCTCCTTGTGCACTTGATAATCACACTTCCCTGGCCATGGTAGTGTTTAACGAGAGCCCCTATAGGTACGCTATCATATGGTCAAAAGGTATAACCCAAATTAGTTCCTCAAGGTGTTAGAAATCACCTGGTTTGTTATATATCACACCCCCACTGGTCGGATGTTTGGAGAAAGCCCCTATAAGGAACATTATCCTATTGTCCAAAGGTGTAACCCAATCAGTGTATAAGAACCTTGATTAGTATTTGTCCCTAATTACTCTTTGATGTGCCCTCATATAAAGCTAGCACAAGACTGTTCCTGTTTGGAATCAGGAAAACTGGTATTCCATAAGACCACAAAATGAGAAGAAATAACTGCCTAAGTAATGTAGGATTTCATGGTAATGTAAAGCATCATAAAACAGGCTCAAGTTCAATGTCCCGAACCACAAAATGCTAGGGCTTGGATATAGTCTATAGGATTCTTCAAAAATTATTAGTATAAATCATAGACTTTATAAAAGGCAACTGCGAATGTATTATAAATCCTGCCCTGAAACGTTAGGCAAACTAAATTGTCCAATATGCATAGTACCATCAAAACCAAACCTATAAGGCTATCCCAAACGTATTCCTGTATTCCATTACGTGAAATCTTAACAGACATGCAAGATTATCCACATTATTTTAAGTATAACAACTATGTCAAGTTTCATGTTCAATAGTTAAAGGACATGTACAAGGCGGCCAAAATAAAAAATTCCATATAGTATTCCAAAAACAAGTAAAATATTATTACAGTCCAACTAAATGTCCAAAGCTATTCTTATCAATCCGGAAGCTTTTTACAAACTCCGGCCTTAAAAACCAGATAAATACTCATTGGAATGTAGAGATGATGCAAACTTTGAGTTTATGTAGACATTCTCATGGTTCTGTTGTTTATTGCCACAGAATTACTATCAAACACATGTCCTGTTATTGAAAGAGACCTGTAGCCAGTTCTAAAAAGATGGTGTTTACTTCATAGTGTTCGCAGATACAGGAACATCCTTCTAGCAGATGGTAAACTTTCCGATTTTTTGGATGACAGATGTCATTTTTCATTTAGGAGAGGTAAGACTTGGGGTCACATTTAAGTCATTATAAACATGGATGGAGATGCAAGGGTGATTCCATACAAACAACTCTTATGGGGGACCACCTTAAATGATGTTTTCCCTGTGGTCATTGTACCCACTGCAGAAAGTAATGAAAACATGCCAGTTTACTAGTAAAAGTACTGGACAAGTATTTGACATTTTTCTTTTTTGCAAACTGTCAGACGGACTGGGTGATCTATTTGGCTACCTGTACCTGTTCTGTGTTTTATGTGGGGCAAATGTCCAGACCACTCAAATTCAGAATTTCTGAACATTATAGTGACATCCGGCACAAGAAGCTTACCAATGCTTTATATAAGCACACTGAGGCACACAAGAATGCAATTTTTAATTTCACTGTGATAGACAGAATTATTGGAAATAGGACAAACAAAACAGGATGGCACCAGATTTTGAATAACAAGGAAAAGAAATGGATCATTAAACTGGGGGCTTATTTTCACCAGGACTAAATGAGTACCTTTAAGTGGGACTGTTAATTAATTCATTAAAGTAGAGCCTCACCTAGTGGTTATATAAAAAGAGAACAAGTTTTCGTGTATTTACTGCACTGATGAAGGCTATGTAAATGTTACAGCAGAAACTGGTCTGTTTGATCTCCTCTTTTTTTATTGTATTTATATACTATGCTTTTGAGCTAGTTTAAATTAACTATGAATGCTACAGTCTGCTGGCTCCCCTCTGTTTTGTACTGCTATTAGGACTTTTTGGAGCTGTGCAGTTGCCGTACTTGCAGGGGCTGCTAAACTACTACTATATGGACAGACTCAAAAAAACTCCAACTATTCTCTGTCTCATATCGCCTACTTAGAGGCAATCTCTGCTTGACTTACAAAGCCATGTCTAACCCAGCTCTATTAGAAATGCTACATCTAAAGAAATCCCAATCCCTGCACACCACACGCCACATGCTCCAGGGACCTCAACCTCATTACCACAATCAACAGAACATGCTGGAGGGACCGGTTCATAACTCAGAGACTGCCCATGCTATGGAATAGACTTCAGGGTAACCCTATGGGCTAGGCTTGTAAAGGCTGCAGGGCCATTAGTTCATTACACACCTATGAACCTATGTCATCTCCAAAAAGAGAGATTTTCTCATTGGTGTTTCTCCATTTATAGCCAGTTATGTTTGGCTTCTTATGTCCCCCGCTAGTTGCTCTTAATCCGTGTTTCCTAAACTTCCTCTCAGATGAAGGAACCCTGCAGAAAAATATTTCTTCTTGTGGAGCTGCTATGAAAATTTCTAAGAAACGTTTAATTAACCCATATTGACTGACAATGTTAATTGTAAAAATGCATAATAATAGAAGTGTTTCAGGCTTCAGAATGTCAGTGGGAAGGATGGGCTTGCTTTGCATGACATAAGCTGTCAATATCTGGTGTAGGGTTTGTTAAAGAGAACCTTAACGTAGGTGAGGGTTTGTTTAAAGAAAACCTTAACGTAGGTGTCAAATTTAGCCTGTTTCAATAACTTGTTATGGTTGCAGTGACAGTAGGAAATTCACTTTCTCGTGAGTATGTAGAACAAAAACAGAGTAGGGTCCTAAATACTTTTTCACTTAAATGTTCATAGTCACCTATACATTTTTACCCAAGATTTATCAATAGATAATTGTGTGTAATATCCAAGGAAAGATCAGCCAACAGAACCTCATTTATAGGTAGGTCATTCTTTGATCTTTCTGAGGTCAAAGAGATCCAGATCCTATAAAAAAACTTCTCTTGGATCCTCATTTTAGCGAAATTAGTTTTTAAATTTAAGTGGCATCATTTTCAAATGGTTAATGATGATAATTTTCAGTTGATTAAATCTCTAATTTTCATTTCTCTTTTCTGCCTCATTTATTCTGTCAGTCAAGGTGTTGAAATTGTAAAAGCAGTTGTTTTCTGTGCTTTGCATCCAAAGTTTAATTTTCATCTTTTGACCTTATATTTGAGTCTGTCAAACACTGGTGTGTGTGTTCCGTGAAGAAACAAGCTAAACATATTCAAAATCTGAAATATGTCTGCAAGGTAACATAAATTCATGTTCCAATCCATGTCTTTGAAAAATTGCACAAGGTCACAGTTTTTGCTTTACAGAAATAGAATTATTTTTTTCTCTCCGATTAACCGTCTTTTTTTTCAATATCCATCCTTGTGGAAGTCAGCAAATGTCAGGATGTAATAAAGTTTTATGAGAAGAGTCCATTTTGTCACACAATAATGCAAGCAGTCTTGAATTTGAAGAACTCGACTTTATAAAATTTACTGTCTTAACAGCTATCTTTTTATACTTCATCCAGCTCTGCACTTACTTCGGGAAATGTTAGCATGCAAAAATATATCATGCAATGTGTGCTTTCTATATCTGGCACTTCTTTCGTTTTTGCAACTAATCCTGTATGTTTACAACTATACTAGCTGCACCATCAGTACAAACTAAATCAGTCTGAATTTTAAATTCACAGTTAAGAAGTAATTGGACAATGCTGAAAACATTTCGCTGCTAATGGTATGACCCTTCAGTTCCAAGCAGTTCAAAAACTCTTCTTTTATTTCATTTTCAAACCAGTCTGTATACCTAACATAACATAAGTAGCACAGCTTTATCAATGATGTGTGTTGATTCATTAACTGAAGAACATATATCTTTGATTTTTATCTATAAGTTGATAATGAGCATCTTCTCTCAACATAATTCTACAATTCAAAACAGTTTCATTAGAAAGGGGTATTGTTTTTATTTTCTTAGCAAATTTATCACGTAACATTGTTTGGCATGTGTCCACTGTGCAAGGCATAATCAAGTCTTCTCCTGTGGTGAATTTATTATTATTATTTTTGATTTTGCAGTGTGAATTGATATTTAAAAAAAACTGATATTTTAAGAGCTAACTAATTTCATGCGGCCTTAGATGTATACTTCATCAATGATTGTTGAGATTTTGCTTCTTTTGGGTAGTATAACTTAGCTTAAAAAGAACCCCTTGCTGTCATTAGCCTTATAATCACCAAGGAACCTATCAATCTTTGTTTTCTCTCTCTGTGCACCTGAGATACCAAACTACAATGAAGTAAAACAGGGTAAAATATCTACATCTGTAATCCCTTCAGCAAACTGCTGTCACAGCTCTTAACTTTTTAATGCAACAAACAGTGACAATAAAAAAATAATAAGGGACAGATTTTTAAATACTGTCCTTGCACACTTAGAAAGCTGCTAGAATAACATATTCTGCGTTACTTAACATACATTTTCTGAAAGATATGAAGTCGGCAACTTGGCATCTGTCATTATTTTCCCAAGTGACTGCAAATCTCAATGGTTCTGTAAAATTTGAATGGCACCCATTTTACAGGGTACATATAAAACTATTAAGCAAAACCATGGAGAGACAGCCAAACAGTTAAGAGGTACGCATTGTATGACGGCTGTACCATTCTCAGCCCAGAAACCACAAGTTTGATGAGGAAAAGAATAAACCCTTGATGCAGTCATCCTGCAAAGCTGGTCACTCTTACCTGGCTGCATGCTATTTCAGATTATACCTGTGAACCTGCGAACATCTGATGATCCAGTCATCCTGAAAAGCTGGTCACTCATACCTGGCTGCATGCCATTTCAGATTATACCTCTCAACCTTCAAGCATCTGATGATCCAGTCATCCTGCAAAGCTGTTCACTGATACCTGGTTGCATGGCATTTCAGATTATACCTGTCAGCCTGCAAACATCTGAAATAGTTACAAAGGTCCTTGACAATAAGGACATCGGGACAAACTATCTGAGGCACATAATTAGCACAAAATTGTGTACATAGCATAGAACTTATCCCACTTCTAGGATTGTAGGACACTACTTAAAACATTGAGAATTAGAAATGATGCAGAAGTAATAGCATGTTATCAGTCAAATAAAATCATTTGTCTGCCAGCACTGATTTGCAGAAAAAATACCTTCAATATTCAGTTCTAGGCCAGAAGGATGCATTAAGAAATGTCTACTAGTTGTTAGATGTGAAGTTCATGTTGGCCATACAAGATGAATTCTACACAATTGCCATTAAAAATGATTAGTACTATTGTGGGCAGTGTGTACTGACGCACTATACCCACTGCCAATAGTTTGATAATAACTGGTTACTTTCTGCCAGGATTAAAAAAAAACATGAATCCATATACCTGCAATACAAATTGCTGACTCTGGTCTTTCACTTCAGTCAAGCAGGCATTTCCCCTGATATGCAGAACACCTCACTCCAGATTCCTTGCCTAGCTGAAGTGGAACGCTAAAGTTTTAACTGAGTACTAGGCTAGCTGCCCTTGCAGGCCTTTTTAAGACTATCCAGTTTCATTTTTTGTGCTTGAAGTAACCTATCCCATTTGGTTATAGATTGGCCTTACCCATCCCTTGGTCGATAATTATGTATTACCTATAATGAGAATAACTGGAATCATACCATAGATGATTTGAGGGGACCCAGGCATGGTATAAAGCATTTAAGAGCTGCCACTTTCCATTAGTAGTACAGAGGACAGTCCTGGGATACATTTTCTGTTTCCCATCCATAGATCTGAGCTACACTTGAAAATGGACAGGGATGAACTGTGTTGTATGTGGATGGAGTCTGTTCCACAGCAGCAGCAGTAGTATTCCCTAAAAGATATACCTGTCCCTCCCAACTGATCTGTTGAAGTTGCAGAAGAGACTTGGATCCCCAGACCTGAGTACTTCTAATGTTGTTTGTCTTACTGATTTGCAGTAAATCCATCAGTAATGGATTGGAGTATGCCTTGTATGGCAGCACAGGTCACCTAAGTCTTTTGGATACCAAGTATATTGACAGGGCTTTGAGTCAGTCCATGTAAGACATGGTGCTTAGGTCTTGTATCCTTTCAGTAAGGTATTTCTGTGGGAGTTCCAATTGTTGCATGTGTCTTGACAGATGCATGACTAAGGAGGTGGTATATTCAGTGATTGGCCTAATGAGAGCAGAGTAGAGGGTGAAAATAACATCCCTAGATCTAGACATGATCCTTTTATTTATAAGCTGTGCAGTATAGGACTGTTGCAAAAATAGACACATGTTGGTCAAGTGTTAGGTCACAGTACACACAAGTTCCTAAATCCTGAACAGCTGGGTCACCTATTACGGGCATCTTGTCAGTGTGTTAGTTCCCTGGGGTAGATGTCTTCCCAAAGGATACAGTAATGCATTTTTGGCATTTAGCTTCAGTCCATGATTTTGGCACCAGTTATTTTATTTGAGACAAACCTTCCAGCAAGATGGCCAAGTCATTTTGGGGACTCTATAAATGCTCTTAGCTTGCATTCATCTGCAAAGTTAGTCAGCTGGAGCTCTTTGGTATTGGTTTTTACTTCAGAAAAGAAGATGCCAAACAGGAGAGGTCCTAGCACACTACCCTGGGGACTCCACAGGTGACTGTTCTTTTTGTGAAAGAAACTTCTATTTTGATTATTTGCATCCTATGTGTGAGCCAGTTGGCAATCCAGTGGGTGACGTAGGGATTTATTCCCAGTTTATTTAGCTTTTCTACTATGCCTAAGTGGGGAATTGTGTCCAAAGCTTTGGTCAGATCTCAGTATGTGTTGTGTACTCTCTTGCCTTCATCCATTGCTTTGGTGATGTTTTCATGATGGTACAATTCCAAACACCAAGAAAAAAATCACACCACAAATGCTACTTTTCCACACCTAGCCTAAACTGAAGGAAAACAATTTCACTGTTTGCACCATTCCTAACGATCTCCACTCAAAGCTGCTTTCAACAGTCAGCTGAGCTCCTCACTACCAGTCAGCTTGTGCTATCATAACAGCAGCCAATGGCAATAGAAAGGAGAAACAAAATGCAGGCGGAATGAAACTGCCAAGTAGAGGGAAGTTAAGTAGTTCATTCATTTTTATTTTATTAGCTGCCACTATTTTTAAAGACTTGGGAAAATGGGGTTAAACTGGACACTCATGAGAGGAAGCAGAGTCACAAATTGGAAATGAATGAGCAGCAGCATGCAGTCGAAGTATGCTTCTTCAGCATAGGATGCTGCAGAATGCTATTTGTTTTCTTTAAGTAAAGAGATTCTGCTGCTGCATTTATTTGGTCATTTGTTTGTTTTCATTTAAGTAAACAGCAGAAAGGCACCCCTGGCCGAACAGCGCACTTTGTGTGAACATACCTCTTTCAGAACATCCCTGAGCTTGCATGATAATTTTGCCCTGTCCCCCCCTTAAAACTTTTCTGATTTTTCTGAGTTCATATTTATTAACCAAAAAAAAAACAAAAACAAAGCAAAATAAAACAAAATGCATTGACACCAGAATAAAGCCACAGTTTATTAAAACAAATAAGCCCTTTTGTTCCCAAAAATAGATTGGAACTTATGTGACAAGGGTTGGGAATGAAAGCAATTGTTTTAATATATTGTGGCTTTATTCTGGCTTCAAAGTTTTTCAGAAAATGCATATTGTAACTGTTGTAGTCATGTAGTACCTTTATTTATTGGTCTGTTTCTCTCATTATTTTTGGCATTTGACAGAATTCTAACGTAGAGCAGGACTGTTCACAACCACTTTTGCTGGTGTTGTGGGAGTTGTGTGATCCACAATTTGCCCATCCCTTCATAGTGAATAAATTGGTTAGATTCACTGCTCTCTCCAGCATCAGTGCAATTAACCAATCCCGTCCTCAGTACAGTGTCGTAGCAGCATCTGTCTTCAAAAGGACCTCCACAGCCGTTTCTGTATTTTATTTTATCTAATTAAAAAATATAAAATAAAATAGAAACAACTTTTCTGTTCTGACTATGATGAGCTGAACCCATCAGAGCTGTTTGTGCAACCTTAGGGTTCCCTAAAACATAGTTTAAGAAGCACTACTCTGGCTTATATTTGTGATTTTACCACACTAATATAAGTTGTTTGATCATCAAGATGAACGTGTGCAGCATAGAGAGATGAAGCCCCAAGTTCTACCCATATATTCTGAGATCACTTAGCGAAAGAGCTGTCAGATGGAGGTTATAATGAACTACAAATGCTGCTTTCTCCATCTCAGATGAGGGGGCACAGTGCGACTTGCTGCTGCTCCGGGCCCATGCAGAGCCTAGTGAATAGTACAGTAGCACATAAGGTTAAAGGATGGACTTGGTGTTGCCAGACAGTGCACAGCACTATAACACGACAGGGTATAGTGCATTGGAGCATGTACTGCAGTAAGGAACATGCTACTTTTTGAGCCTTGGCTAGACAGTGCTTGTGCTGGGAAGTTAGGTGCTTAGAAAATTGGTTTCTTCATGGCATTGATCATTTACTCAGAGTATGTCTGTTAGAGGTGGCAGAAACAAAAAAAACATTGTAAATTGTCAGTATTATCACTCAAACTGCCATTGGTAAAATAATGTGCAAGTCCTATCAGCTGTCTTTTACAAGTATTGCATTTTATCTTTAAGCAAACCATCTTTTCTGGCGGAGACCTCTGCTTATTTTAAGTTAAAGGTCATACTCCTGCTTCACAGGTTGCATAGCTATGTTCCTGAAGTCTCTCTTTTTTTTTTTTTTTTTTTAGGTGAAGGCCAGAATCCTGCTCGACAGGCTAGTGTTGGTGCTGGGATTCCATATGCCATACCAGCATGGAGTTGTCAGATGTTATGTGGCTCAGGGCTAAAGGCTGTGTGCTTAGGAGCACAGTCAATCCTATCTGGAGAGTCCAATATTATTGTAGCTGGTGGAATGGAATGCATGAGCAGGGTAAGAAAAGCATTTTTCTCCATCTCCTGCTAGTTGTGGATTTTGCATGATGGCATAACTTGAAGGAAACTTTGTCACCCCCAACCCCCTTTGTGTCCTTTAAGGCTTTTGTCAAAAAGATTCCCACTTGAAACTTTATACTGATTGCACTGCAGATATCTGACATTTTAATATCAGCATCTTTGATCTTCAAGAAATGACTGAAAATTGTTAGTTCTTAAATTGTTTGAGTGTAAATATGGGGGGGGGGGTGTACTGAAATGCTGGGGATGGGAATAATACCAAACCCTAGCACACAACTAAACTTGGAGAAGTTTATTTCCAGTTCTTCCTAAATGGCAACTTTAAAGTGGAATTTCTTTTGAAGCATATTGAAGCTGGAAACAGGCTTATTCAGGTAACAAGGTAACTGCAAGTGAGATGTAGAAGGGTTAACATAACTGGAGAAATCTGCGAACTTGAGATAGAAATGTTCTTCCATGGCAGTGGTAGTATCTTGTAGGTAGCAGAGCTCCCACTGGTGGGGCTACCTTGTGGCTTATAATAGATGTGCTAATTAGTTAATTAATCATATAAGTGTGTATAATTTGCTGTCAGAAGAGCTGTGGTTCAATAGACTTTTGTGTGTCACCTGATCGTGTGCATATGCCCCAATTTGCTGACGGACAGAAGACCTGCAGTAACTGACACACCACCCCATTCTGCTGCCTTGAACATGTGGTAGTCACCAGTGCCCACTGTTGTCTGGGGAGCAGGGGAGACAAGGCACCTAATGCTGCTTTGTCAACCAATACCTCTATTAGAATGGTCATCTGGGACTCTAGGATGGGTTGCACAAGTCATGGAGCTGTGTCAGTGGGAGTGATTAGTAATGTGTCCACAGCAGTACTTTTGCTTGACAGTAGTACTGTCCCTGCTGACTGCACCATGCTTTGGCTGTTATCAGGCTCGGATGTTTCCCCAGTATCAGGCATGTCTACATCCATGATGGAGAACCCATACACCAAATCACCTTTAAAAGCAGATAGAAATACCTTAGTGTATCAGTGCTACCTAGGGACAATCAGTGGCATGCATTGAATTTAAGCCCATGTACCTTGTGCAGAATCCCATGGCTACTGAACCTGTGAAGTGCCTTTAGGAAGGATAAGACCATAACCAACATATGAGTGGTAATGGCTGTGGCATGTTGCACTGAATGATACAAAATGTCAAGCCCCCCATAAACCCTGAGAACACGGCTGCTTATGCAGAACTGTTCTCCGAAACCCTATACAAGCATGTTAATAGCTGCATAGACAGCTGTACCCACGAGGAAGAAGTACAGAACTAACTCAGTAAACAAGCCACCCTTGTGTAGTGAAAACATCAACAGCCTGTATAACAAAAGGAAGAATATCGTGGCAAAAATTAGGAGGGGAGGCACCCAGCAGGATAAAAGCACTCTCATCAAACTAAACAAATGACTGAGAGGACAGATAGTCTACCAAAGCCCAATTTGAGGTAAATTTGGCCTCCCAGGTCAAGGAAACCCACGAGACATTCTTTAGCTATGTCCACAACCTCAAAGGCACACATTGTGTGAAGAGCTTATTGGAAATGGAGCCACCTATTCTGAGCGAGAAGATGCAGCAAACCTACTGGCCAACAAATTCCACTCCAACATTACCCCTCTCTGCCCCTCAACTTTCCCTCAAGAAATACCAGCCAATACTCCTACTATCACTAGGGAACAGGTCCTTAATGCTGTCTCTTAAGTCCAAGAACACTGCATCAATGGGCCCAGACAGTATCCTAGGATGCCTTCTAACTAGCATGAAAAATGACCTATCAGGCCCCCTGAAATTGCTGTTTAACTGTAGCCTCCAAACAACAGGCTTTGCCTTATGAATGGAGGACAGCAACAGTCATCCCTCTACACAAAGGTGGGACACCTACAGACCCTGGAAACTACAGACCCATAAGGCTCACTAGTCTCATGTGCAAAGCCATGGAAATGATCAATATTGACATGGGAAACTTCCAGACACTGGAACCAACCCAGTTTGATTTTGTAAAAGGCAGTTCATGCCATCTCAACCTGGTAGACTTCTTTGAGAAGGTCACCAAAACAGTGGATGAGGGCATAATGGTTCACACTGCCTCTCTTGACCTGGCGAGACATTTGACACAATACCTCACTTGGGCATTGTTGATGAACTTGAGGTTTGGTGCAAACCCTTATGTCACCCAGTTGATAGCCAGCTGACTCACAGACAGGACCCAGGAAGTTAGAATTGAGGAGTCCACCTCTACAAAGAGGCCACAAGCAGAGTCCCTCGGGGATCTGTCCAGGGACCGATCCTTTTTGTTATTTACTTCTCTAAAGTCAAGACTAATGTCACTGGCCTCTGGTTGACTAAATTTACAGATGATTGCAAATTAGGAGCTGTCAGAATCCCCCACTGACAGTAGCATTCTCCAGGAAGGGCTGACACGGATAAAAAAAAAAAAAAAACTGGTGTCAGAGCCATGGTCTAAAACTAAATGTCAAGAAATGCATAATAGTATCCTTCAGGAAGTAATCCACCCCTGGTAACTATCATATTGGCAACACACCCTTAAAAGTTGACCAGTAGTCAGGGACTTGTGGACACAGACAGTAGTCTAGCCTTTGACCATAACATGTCTACAGTAGTGAGAAAAGCATTCTGTGTTGTGCAACTTATAAATAAAGGTGAGTCGTATAGGTCCAAGGAAGTCAGTGTTCCACTGTATTCAGCATTCATCAGACTTATCATTGAGTACAATGCCTCCTTTCGTATGTACCTAACCAGGCCTAAATGGATCATCTACAGTTTCCTCACTAAAAGAATACAGGGCATAAGTTAACTTCTCCCATGCAGACTGCCACAGGACCCTATGTCTGAGTTCTATCTCTTACAGGCTGTTGAGGGGAGATCTATGCCTGGCATACAAGGCATTGTCAGACCCCACTCTGATGAACTGCCTGCACATTTGCGAAACAAACAGCACCAGAATTACCCATTCTATAGACATAAACCTTGCCTGTGATATAAATAAGACCTGCTTGAGAGACAGGTATGTATCCCAGAGACTAGCCCTTCTCTGGAGTAGGCTCCCCATCCATTTGAAGCAGAGCTCCTCCTTAGCCCAGTTCAAGTGTAACTTTGACAATTGGCTGGGGAGAATGAAATTAATTCCAGGTTTGGTGTCTATGTCTCTAATGGACACAGGCAGCCTGTAAATGGTTCATCTCCCAGGCTCCTGTTTGTAAATGTTTCACCTCCCAAGCCTGTGTTTACAGTTATCAAGGGTACCAGAACTCATCAGAAATTTGGGGTGCATGGCTAGGTTTAAAAAGGCCCTTGTGTTGGTTAGCCTAGTAAATGGCTATGAACCTGTGTACCTAAGGGATACATGCCTGGGGCATCACCTTTAGGCATCGATGGTGGTGGGTGAAGTTAGACTCCAATATTTAGTCCTCCACCATCTTTGAGGAAAAGGTCCATCACCCCAGGCAGTATTACTATGAACTCCTATGTCCATGAGGGTGTTCTGCATAGCTGGATCCTCACCCATAGCCATCCTGTCCTTCACAAGGGTTATTGATTTTTGTGGGCATGATGGATCATTTAGGTGTCCCTGCAGTGTACTTGTAGTGCTTATGTGTTATGCCCACTGACTAAATTTACATCCACAGCAAGGCCTCCTCATGTACTTACACAGAAGGCCAGTCTTAGGAGGATCTGATAGCCTAGTTGACTGAAGACCTGCAGCCAAATGCTTGTTTCTGTCCAGGTGAACGTCTCCATTCATTTGCACTCCCTAGGAACCATCTCAATTTATAAATTGTGTGTGTGTGTGTGTGTGTGTGTGTGTGTGTGGCACTGTATCAATACTTATATTCCATGTAGCATGTGCTCCCACATTTGTTCTCCACCGCACCACATGTGGATGGCTTTTGGCATATGCACCTCTACCATGGCTATCCCATCATCAGTGGTTTGCAGTATTTGTTACATATGTCCCTGTCTACATGTTTCTGTCACCCCCCTCCCCCCGCAAAAAAAAAAAATCAGAATTTCACACAAAACAGATATGGTAACAGCACGATCACTGCCCACTGTTGTGTGTACCCTGGCCTTTTTAGGCAATCAGTACAACATAATGATGAAGACCAGTGCAAAGTATTCATGGGTATGTCCTGTGCAGCCTCTAAGGTGATCCCCATGTAACTTAAAACAGGTTAGTGTCATTAAGACAACTCCCCCCACAACAGTATATTTTATATGCAGTGCTCCTCATTCCATATAATTGACATGTCTGACAATACCATAATTATTGCAGCTGCCTCTGTGCTCCACAGATATATCACAGACAATCCAGTATCCACCACCGCTGCATCAACTGTCTGCAGGTGACTATGAAGGCCTCCTTACATTTTAGGAGAGCAGTTCCCCATTTGCATAGGTTCTGTGTCTCCTGACACCATCTAGGGTGCATCATTCTGTAGTCAGTAAAGCAGTGTGGAAATAGACTGCAAAGCTCTGTCACAAAGTTTTCTGTGGTCTCCACTCCCTGTTAGAAGTTAGATGATGGACAACTTTCCTACACCAACAAAACTGCAGAAAATGTATTTGCATGGTATTGTCCTCTGTAAATGAACTTGGCAGCTGTAGTTCTTTGCACCCTCTTTGATGTGTAGTCTTCATTATCCATTACTTTAACTTTGAAAAGCAGCAAATGTTTATAGCAGGATGAGGGCTGCAGTTGTTTTAACATGCAGTTTTGTGGCTTTTTGTGTGGAAGTTATGTTTTTGAGACGGTTAAGGTTAATTGTCCCTGAATTGCATGTTATGCAGAATGTGTACCAGGCCAAAGCTGTGCAATGAGACTTATTCCTGAACATGAACATGCAGGAATGATTGCAAAGTGCATTGCACTTACCTGGGCAGGTCATTGACACCTGCAGAGACATGGGTATGTTAAGCTGTGTTCATAGGTTCATAGGCAAGCTGCCATTTGGGCCATTTTAAGCTTAGCCAGTTTCCCTTAAATGTGAGAAACAAACCCAATACGTTTTGTCTGTGAGGTAAACACCTTAACTGTTATGTCAACCCCAAACCCTTTTAAGATAATATCACCCGTGATGGGAATCAAACCCACAATCCCTGGCTTAGGAGACCACTGCCTTATCCATTAGGCCACTGGGCCTAAAATTGCACTTTAGGTTCATATTGGGCTAACTGCCCTGATGAACCATTTTAAGCCTAGCCAATAACTATAGTGCAATAATGAGCCTAGATTTTGTGTGGGCTACATACAATCAGACCACTGTGTCTTTCACATCCCAAAACACCACCCTGGCATGCCATTCATTTATGCACCACGATATGGTGGCATCATACACTGTTGCTCTGTCTTGTTGCCTGTAGATGTGCACCATATGTTGACTGCAACATGTACCAACACAAATCTGCTGGCATTTTCCTCAAGACTGTGAACATGTGAAGTGGACATGGCTTATGAAGGTAGTGATTTGTGGCAGGGTTCCTAGGTGGTGCAGGAAAGAATCCAGTATCCTTATTTCCTGTATAGATACCTCCAGGAGTGCCTGCTGGGGATCTCTTATGAAAGCCACCACTGAACAGAGGAATACTCACCTATCACCCCATACTATCCTCAGTTATGGCATTCCCCTTCCTTATGTTTCAGTTTCCTCACTGGTATGTACTTCAATCCTCTGTGTGTCACTGGTATACTTCAATCCTGTGTGTGTGTGTGTGTGTGTGTGTGTGTGTGTGTGTGTGTGTGTGTGTGTGTGTGTGTGTGTGTGTGTGTGTCCACCATTTGTGTCAGCTCCCCCTGTTGGTCTTGTCTGTGTTCTTTGTTTGTCTCCTGCTGCCATCTCTATACCTTCTTACTTTCTTTTTCCTTCTGCTGTTAGCAATTAGTGGATCCCAGTGCCTCTTTTTGATTTTTGGGGACTTGCCAGAATAAGTTTCATGGAGATCAAGGCATCCTGGGTCTGTGTCATAATGCTGCTGGGAGTATTTTTTCCTAATTTTCTTCCTTTCCTCAAGTGCAGCCAAAAAACACTTTGTGGGTGGGGTATGCAGTGGGTAGGCCACACCCCAGTACCCGTCACTTTCTGCAAAGGGCTGATGTCAGCTCTCGTACCTGCCTATCCTTAGGAAGCACTTAGCAATTGTTTCCCTGGCCCCCACCAAGGAAATACAACTGTGTTGTGTGTCCTGTTCACACACACCTCCTAGGACAGGTATCCCTGTCCTCATCACCAGTGAATTCACATGCTTGAACTGCTAATCAAATGTTGGTTGCCTGCATTGTGATCAGGGCTTTATTCCCCTATACTGTTTATTTTTTTGTTTTACATTTGTTAACAGGGAAGATCCAGCTAGACACAAAGGCCCCTTTTCAGCAGAGATCGGGGGAGAAAAGCTTCAGTACATGCAATACAATCAAAAATCATGTGACTTTTTTGCACAATGACCGTCTTTGTGTGATCTGTGGAAGTTTCACCAGAGCATTTCCCTAATTTGTTTCACTGTGTCGTGCAACATGGCTCCTGTTATGTTGCTAATCATCTGAAGGCCACATTGCGCTACTTAGACCCCCATGTAGCCATTACACTGCCACTTAAGCTCTGTATTTTGAATTCCATCCTTTATTTACTGAAAATCTTAGTACTGCAATTTCATATCTTTGCAGGTTTAACATAATATTGAGAATGAGAATAACTTACAGAAAAAGCATTACAATATTAGTATGATCAGACTCTTCATTTATATCAAAAACATTAATGTGCTATCCCTATCCCTCCTGCTCTCCAATCTCATATTGTGCTTATGTGAGAACGTTTCTTGTTGTCCACCCCCCCCAAACCTCTTATTTTCTTTTACATGGTATTTTAAATCTGTGACTTGCACAGTAAGTGCTGGACTAGTCAGTTCCCCCTTAAGCACTTGCCAGAAATGCTTTGCTACATATTTTCTTTAGTCCTTCTTTCTAACAGCAGCTGATCGTTCTAGTGTTGTTGCATATAGACAGTTTGGTTAATATAAAAAAAAACCTGACAGCAATATCAGACCTACCTAAAAGTGATAGACGGAGTTTAAGGAAAATTATAAGACATGTTAATTTTTGACTATATGTAGAGTAGAAAAGAAATGTAGGCATCAAAATGTTAAGAAATTAGCAAGGTGTTACAGGAGAAAGTATAAACTAGAGAGGGCTTTTGAGGGGATGGTTCTTGGGGTAGGTAGGGTGGGATTGCCTAGTAATCTTTGGTTTAAGAAATCTCATTCAACTCCATTGGTTACTTTCTAAGAGAGAAAAGAAGACCATGTCTACCTTGGAACATGTGAAGATTCCATGTAGAAGACACAGAAACGGTGAAACCTGTTTTGCAGCTCTGACCCCATGATAGCATGTTTAAATTATGAGACCTGTAAGTTTTGCAGACTGTCTCATTATTCAGTATTCTACTTCATAAAAGACTTTAATCTGAAGGGTAAGGCCATGGAGTTTGAGCTAACTAAAGTTAGGATTATTGTATTTGTATGTTCATAACTTTGGATTGTCAGGCTTACAAGAAGATTGATTGCTGTGACCCATGCTAATATTTTTTTCTTCCCATACATGTATCAAGACTGTTTTTGAGGAAAGCTAATGACAGACTTGTTTTGATTATAAGGAGAAAAGCTTATTGTATAATCTTAGAAGATGCTGTGTAATTCATCTGTCACTTTTTCCATTATTGATTTAATTTTTAGCAATAAGTTTCCCTAGTCTCTGGTGTTTTTTCTATTGCTGATTTCTTTTTTAGCATTACGTTCCCTGAGTCTGGTGTTTATCTTCCCATGTTGTACTCCAGGCATGGACTTTAAAGTAGAACTGGATCAGAAATTGTCTCATAGGCCAGGCTGACTTTACCTTTAAGCGAGTTGTTAGAATATAATGTTTTCTGAAGCTTTTCCAGCCATAAACTTTTTCTGTTAAGGGAATGGCAAAACAAATAGTATTGTTGCTTCACGGCAAGTGGTTCTCTGGTTCAATTTGTGGTTGGGTAGTCTTCATGTCACCCTGGGTCTGTGTGGGTTTTCACTGGGTGTTGTCCTTCCACCTAACAGTTATGTAGTAGGTCAATCGGAGTTCTTTAAATTGATTCTAGATGTTCATGAAGCATGCAAATGAATGTGTGTGCTTGTGCGTGTGTGTGCACGCATGTGTCCATTTTCTAGTAATTGCTTTTTTGGCAGCCACCATAATTAGACACAGCAAGGCCTTGCTGTGTCTAGGCAATTCCGATTCTGTGTCATAGCTCAGAAAAATAATTTTCCTCGTCACACCAGTCTGCCCACCCAGCATCTCCGACAGTGTATCCTGCAGGGAATTCTTAAACTCCGCCAACTCACTGCACTCCCAGAAAACACGTTCCCAATTACCTCTTTCTTCCCTATCACACCTCCAACATTTGCTATCTGCCTGAGGAAAAATTCACTGGTGTCCACTTTGGGTATAAAAATATCTATGAAAACATTTCCAAGCAAAAATCCTAAATCGTCTAGATTTTGTTGCATATTTGCGAGACGCACGTGTCCTCCCATTGTTTTTTGTGAATTGCTTATCCAATCTCTCTTCCCAATCTTTTTAACCTTCTCTGATTGATTCTTATAGTTGTCATACAATATTTTATATGCTGTATTAATTATTCCTTTTTTAATGGCAGCTTCTGTTCTACATTCTACTAAAAACTCTACCAGTGGTGAAAATCTTCCATATTTTTATCACTTTCTTCTCTCTTACATTCCAGACTTCCGCATGAATACCGTCTGTTCCTGGAGACTTTCCTGACAATTGATGCATCACCATTTTTATCTCCTTCCCTCTTATCTTAACTGTTAGTTGTTGAACCTTATCTTCCTCTAACCTTGGCATAATTGTCTTCCCTAAATTAGTTCCATTTGTGCCCTTTCTTGATTTCCACACTTCTTTTGTTCATACAATTTCCAAAATATCTCTAAAAATCTGTATAGGATATCTGGTTATTTTTCTTTTTATAGGCTTCCTAAGCTTGACAACAGCCGTTTCTACTTTCTACTGCCCAAGTCATTGCACTTGCTTTTGTGCTCTTGAGTTATCAGAAATAGTTGTTCACCAGCAATCCTTCTAAACTCATGCATATTATCTAGATACTCCCCCATTTTCTCTTTAGCACTCTGCATTTGTACATGTTCTTGTTCTGTGAGATTTCCCTTACTCTGCAATACTTTAACCTTTGTCAGCTCATCAAAGTAATTCCTATTACTTTTTAAACATCTTTCTCTTTTATTCCTACTTTGTTTTTAAACTTTATTTACATGTTATCCCACTCATGTTTGTCATTTCTGAAGATAGTTTTATCTTCCCTAATAACTCTGAAATAATTTTCACTACCCATTCCTTAAATTCCTCTCTTTTTAACAGGTGTGTGGGAAAGCAACAGTGTCTAATTTTTACTTCATTACCCTTCACTTTTATATTAGTTTTTATTGGTACATGGTCTGAAATAGTTATTGGATGTATGTCACTGCTTTCAATTAAATGCAAATGTTCCTAGGAAATATAATTTCTATCTAGTCTTGCCCAGTTACTGTACCTTGGGGAATAATATGTAAGTTGTGAGTTCCTGCTAGTGAATTCACATCTTCCATGCAAAATATTCTCATAAAAGTCTTCGAAAGTATAACAAAAGAGTGCGGATTTCTTCCTGTAGGTCCCCCTGACACATCCTCACTATTGCAAATCATGTTCCAGTCCCCACCTATAAGTATCATTGCCTGCTGAAGGTTGATTATTTCTCCAAAAATTGTCTTAAAGCCCCATGACAGCAGTTTTGTGCAAGAAATTAAATGCACATCAGCATAATCCTCTTCCCCTTTCAATAACCCCTTACTACCACAAATCTACCATTATTGCCTTTTTCTTCTCCCATTATTATTGGAGCTCCTCAAACAGTTGGTATAATTACACCCCATTTTCTTTGTCCCTGATATTCTGCTGAATATCTGTTCCTGAAATCCTTTCTTTGTCAAATTTACTTGATCAATTCTTTTCAGATGCATCTCCTGCAGCATTGCTATTTGTAATCTGCATTTCATAGGTCCATAGACAAATAATAGGCTAGATGCCCTTGTACACTATTTTAAGCCTAGCCTATTTCCCTTAGTGAAAATCAAACCCTGTACCTCTTGTCTGCGAGGTAAAAAAAACTTAGTTATTAATCCAAGCCTCAGCCCTTAATATAGTTCAATATTATTTCATTTTTGTCTACACATGTAGGCCATTTATGTTCTAATCACAAACATAAATTTAAACATAACATCTATGTTGTTAATCCAACACTCAGCCTTTATTATAGTTCAGTATTCTTTCATTTTTGTCGTACATGTAGGTCATTTATGTTCTAAGATAATATGGATAGTGTAGGCATCATGATAACAAGCTGTTATTCCAACCTATTATGCTCAACAGTTTTTTTTAATGCGTATTTTCAACTTTTGTGTTACATGCACATACTAATGTTTGACAAGCTTATCTTTTATACATTCCTTTGAACCTGTCACATTTTTCAAGACTTCTTGTTTTAATGAAAACCCTCGAACATAAAAGTAAATACATTTTCAAAGTACCTCATCCCCTTTTAACTTAGAACAAACACACAACTATGTACATTTTCAAAAAATTAAGTTTAACCCTCCAGATAGGAACTGCCCCAAATAAACAGCTGCACCCACATGCATTACCTAACCTAAAGTTAAGGTTACCCATGCTTTAAGGCATGCTACAGCCTATGTTCCCAATTACACTAATTGCTGTCCATACTTCTTTTTGTTTTCCCTTCTCAAATGTAAAATAATACTTGTATACTTTCAGAAAACATGAACTTGTAGCCCTAAGAAAAAGTACACTGGCTATCTTTAAATAAAACTAAGTTGTATACTGTTATATTAAATGCATCAAAGTGTTCAGTCTGCTAGGGAGGCTGCTATATTATTTCAGGCTTTATTTTTCACTGAACTGCTTGCCATTGTGCCTTTTAAATTTTACATTTTTCTCAGCAAGTGCTTGTACCTGTAGACAGCTCATTTCCATGGAAAACTAATTGCAATGAATCTTTCAAGTTCACTTAGAACAGAACATACAGCAGCTCTCTCTGCAGATTTCTTGACTCCCACTAAACATTTGCTAATGGAAAAAATATGCAGATATATTTGCTGATGTACAAAATGTAGCATTTGCCTAACTTTTAAAGTCAATTTACAATTAAAACAAAAAAAATGTGTTTATAACTTAAGCCAAGGGAGTTTATAAATCTAGACATCCACCCTTGTAAAACAAGAGAAATTGTTGTATATCTATATATAATATAATCTGTGAACCTTTAGAACCCACGCCAGCAGACCAAGATCACAGCAGATTAACATTCAACTTGCTTTTGTCCAACTTTTCTTTTCTTGTTTTACTGTAAAGCTTATATTTCTTACAACTAAAAATCACTTGTTTACTTTAAATTTTTTTTCAGTGACTTTTGTATGTGTTAGAATCCTCCACATTTAAAATGTCCCTGACTATACCACTGCACAAAGCTGCTTTACTTTATATAACATGCAGTTTATATCATGAAATGTTTAATAATAACAAAAACTGTTTTACTCAGTTACTGTTTTTCCTATTAGTGACATTCTAAACATTAGTTTAAAGCGGGGTATGTGCTTTATAGTCAACAAAAGTCCAGTCTTTCAGTCACTTTTTATTGCAAGGCCATATTTTCACAAATGTGATTGATGCTGTATAGTCTCCCATTTATTCAATGACTGCAGTGTTTCCGTTTTTTTTTTTTTTTTTTCTGTTTGTCTGTCTCCCAACACCAGATTCTGGTTCAAGACCAAGGTACTTCTGATTCTTCTGGTAAACTCCTGTTTTTTTTTTCATTCTCTCAAGCATTTTCCTTTGGAACATTGTGAAAGGTTTTGCTAGATAAAGTTGCTCGAATCTCACACCTGCCTCTCAACATCTGATTGCTGGGATTAATGTGCTTCTCTTCTGTATGGTGTACAGTGAATAATCATTTTCCACAAACACTTGGCTGTCTCCAGTTTTTTAGCACTTTCCCCAGTTTTGTCAGGATCAGCTCTACCTTTCTGTTGGTATGACTACATCTTTACTAGTACAGGTCATAGCTGCTTTCTCATGCCCAACTTTGGAGCATGTTTCACCACTCCAGTTGCCAAATTGTGTTTTCATAAAATTAATACAGTCTGTTCCTTCTATTTTCTCTAGTACTGCAGACAATTTCAGGTTTCTCTGTGTGCTCTGTCTTCTAACATTACTATTTTTGAAGTAGCTCTTCTTAACGAGCCTCATACTCTGCCAGCTTTTTCTTCACTTCAGCCTTCAGCCTCTGATTTTTACAGTTTTGTCTGTTCATCTGAACAGCTAGTTAAAGCTTCTTTTGTTATTTCATTGGTATATTTCTTCAGTGTTTCGTTATTTTAATCACCTCTGAGTATAACCGAGTTATTTTTTCTTCTAAATTACCAAAAGCCATTCTTGAACCAAAGCTGAAACTTGAACTACTTTTTGCTGAACTGCTGCAGAATGCTTCCCAGACTGTGTTTTCTCTTTACATTTTCTGGTTGATTTTCTTTCAGGCTCTCTAAATTTCTTCTTTTTTGGTCTCTAGGAAGTGTACTTACTAGCCAGTAACTGAATTCCCCCCCCCCCCAAAACAAAAAAAAATTAAATGGCACTTATTTTTCTCAGTTTCTGTTTTCACACTGGAGGAGCTGAAGTTAAACTGGTAATCAGTCTGCAGCCATCTTGGAAGTTTCCCACCAAAGGTTTCTTGAACAGATTTGTTTATTTCACTGAAAGCAGTTTCTCAGGCAGCTTTTATGGGTATACCTTTGATCCTTGTTTTCCTTGGTAAAGTAGAAGAGTAATACATTTATGGCTGAGTTTGATTTTACTCTTGGGTTATAGATGATTGTATCATGATTTGTTTTCATTATGAGGATACACCCATTGGTGGAGAGCAGAGGTGTCTTAGGTTTGTCGGTATACTTTTTTTTTAAATGTACAGTCATAGACTGGGCGTTCGAAAGACATGCGTTGAATGGGCGTGCCTTCGTTGAAGGTTGGGTGTCGGGCTCGACACCATAAAATCCAACTGCCAATCATTAGCGGACTGGAGTTCCGCTGTGGCGACCCCTAACCGGGAAAAGCCGAAGGACAGACAACAACAGTCATATATTTCACACCATGCTGTGTCATGCATTCTGCATGGCAAAACATTCCTGCCCACATCAGGTCAATAGTTTTAGTAATTTCTCTATAAAATTCAGATTTACCACCCTAATGTTCTGGAAGTGTCAGTTTTATTTTGGTCTTCAGTGATGTCATCAGTGGGCTAGTATGTGAACATGTTCATGCATGTTAATGGATTTGCCACTGCGCATTAGCAGAGTCACGTCCATTAAAGCCTATGGAAATATTTAAATGCTAGCCCTCCGTGATATCAATGGTGGCTAAAGAAAAATTATGTGGGCATATCTTAATAAAAAGTGTACAAAAGCTTTTTATTAAGTAGTGTTTGAGAATAAGTAGGCACATACTTGGGGAAAAATTGAGTCATCAAGGGCTATAATGTGTATAGTAGTACTGACTTTACACTTTGATACTGACCCCCTGGATAGATTTCATATGAATATTTTCACAATAGTTGAATTTCATGTTTGCTTGGGATTTTTTTATGTCAAATAAACTACCTAGACATTTTTTGGGTAATCTGTATCCTCCTGAGGACCTGTTTTACTGATTTTTATCTTGAAATTTATTATTTATTTTATCCTTTGTTGACCAGAACTAAGGTAATAGTTATACTACTAGGAGAAATTTGGAGGGCATCTGGGAACTTCCCTACTCTTTTTTCGATGGGTGTCATGGGAACTTTTACATCCACCTGAGCTACCACTTACTCAAGTAGATGGGATCTCAGTTTAACATGTCATCTGAAGGGTGACCCACTCAGGAGTGTGCATTGCAGTGTCAGCAATCCATGTACTTGGTGTGGGAACAGAACCCACTGTCTTCTGCATAAAATGTCAGTGTGCTACCTGTTGTTCCACTGATACTGACTTTAGTCAGGAAGTCTTCATGCTCCATAGAGAACATAAACTGTGTACATTATGCTCCTAGAGTATATTACTTATCCGTGATTATTATCACTTTGTGAGCATTTTCTTTGCCTGACTTGCTTTTCTTGGCTTCTAACTTTTGTGTGCTCTTTTTCAAATACTGAGACACTTTCATCTACTCTGTGACAATAGGAGGTACTGCCAGCACAGCTCGCTGGAATTTTGTAAATAATTATATGTCATTTGTCAATATCAAACTGATGTATACAAGATGCTTGTGTTGCAAATGTATTAGAACTGTATGTCATGCATAGCAAACTGATTTGCACAGATGTTTGTGTTGAAAGGATATTTGTAAAGTGCTTGTGTTAGAAATGTCCACAGTGTGCCCTACTGGAGAGAACAGAAATGCACATGCACTATTGTAACTGTTGAAATGTATATGTTTTAACAGAGGAAACTGGAAGGTTAATCTCAGTCCAGCAAACTTTAAAATATAGCTGAAATTAAATTACTTCATGGGCTAGGCAGTAAAGATGCTATCTCTCAGGTTTCAATGCACCCAGAGACACAGTTTGTACTAGGAAGCTTACTGTATGGTCTTTGGGGTGAACTAATTACTACTCTTGAAGCATGGCAGTGTGAAATTGTTTTATGACTTCCAGCACCTGCCACATATCTCAGCAAAAGCCCTTGTGTGTGTATTTTTACAGGTAGGTGCTAAATCCTGCCAGCTTCCAGCAATGGGGTTTTGCTAGAAGTCAAATGACCAGAAGTGATGTCATTCTGCAAGCTATCCCAGAAGTAATATTTTAGATATTATTTTGAGAAGTCTGTCAGTGAGACTGAGCATTCTGTATTCTGTCTTGGGCCTGACAACAAGAAGGGCCATTCACCACATCATCTGCCTTGCTGTATTAAGTAGGGAATAGTAACTCTGTTAGATTTAGTCAGGAATATAGTGAAGCTTAATTTAGATATTGTTTTTCTTTGTTTGTCTGAGCCTGTCCTTCAATGTTATTTTAAATATTTTCTGTGATTTGAACTCTGATGTCACTGTGAATATATACTTAGTATCTTTTTTTTTTTTTTGCTGTTAAATATATTTAAACCTTTAATTGTAGCGATGCTTAAGTTTTGAGAGTACTTGCATATTTATTTGGTGACGCTGTGTGGGTCACTCCTAATAGCCTTGCTGTTGGTCAGACTACCATTTGTATTAATATTAAATTCACACAGTATATTTGGTACCCTTGTAAGGGCCTTAAAGTAGCTGGCGAGGGGTTCTGGTGGCACTGATAACTATCTTATAGTCTGGGCAAAAAGAGGCATAGCTAGTAAACCTCTGCCAGCCTTTGCCGTGTGTGTGTGTGTGTGTGTGTGTGTGTGTGTGTGTGTGTGTGCGTGCAAATCAAATCTGAAGGAGTGTGTGTGTCAGCTACTTGGGCAGGCACATGAAGCACTGGTTGGACAGTGAGAATATTGAAGGGACTTGACTTTGGAACCCTGACTAAGGACTCAACTCAACAATCCTCTTCTTCCTCACCCCCTACACTCATCCAAATACACCATTCATCATCACCTGTTCTCACCCTCTTTAACAAACTATATTAGATTCATACTAGACAGGCTCTCACTGTCTCTCTCTCTGGGGGCATCCACCCCGACCCTAGCCCTACCAACGCCACACCCAACTCTCATCTCCATCTGCCACATTCCCCCACCCCCCAGGAATTTTAATTTTATTACAGTCAATGCCCAAAGCCTTAGAAATAAAATTCCCATTCTCCACACTTGGCTATCCCATAGCCAAACTAACATTGTTGCCATCACAGAGACCTGGCTTAATTCTAATATAAAAAAAGTATGAAATTCTCCCACCAGGCTACCAAATGCTACGCTCTGACAGACCCAACAAAAAAGGTGGCGGAGTAGCTATACTCTACTCCTCTTCCTACACGGTTACTCCCTACACTAATCCCATTCCTAAATTTGCCAATTCTGAACTCTGTATTGCCCTCCTTAAACTCAACAAACACTGCTCTCTATATTCCTCCAGGTGACGTAAACATAAACTGGGCCATGATAAACTCTGAATCCCCCTCCCTAAATATCAACCTCTACAACTACACCCAATTAATAAACTCTCCTATCAGGGCAAACAAAGGTGGAAACACTGATACCATCATTGACTGGGTCTTAGTGTCTCATCCTAACCTTATCTCAGATACTGGCACCTTTCCTGACTCTGTCAGCGACCACAAGCCTGCATTTGCTGACCATCACTACTCTCCCCCTCAAAAGCTACACCACTATGTACACTCTCGGAACCTCTCCAATTTCAACCCACAAATATTCATAGCCTGCCTAAAAGTAACAGATTGGTCATCCTTAAAAACTTTGCCTCTTGACAATACCATTGATTACTTTAATAAAACCTTCCTGAACCTTCTTAACAACCTTATTCCACTAAAAACTAAAAGAGGTAAAACTTCATCCTCCCCTTGGTTAACCAATGAAACTAAACAAATCATGCACCTAAGAGAGAAAAAGTGGAAACTTTACCATAAAAATAAATTACCCTATGTCCTAACCGAACTCAAACAACTTTGTAACACTGCAATAAAGCTAATAATCAGGGATCGAAAATCGCACTACAGTACACTTCAATCAGAAAACTTATCCAACCAGGCAATAAGGATAATCCATCCCCTAACTTAAACCTTGCTAATTTAGAAAATGCCTCTAACTTCAATACCTTCTTTATAGAATCCATAGCTAAACTCATCACCAGCCTCTCTCACCACTCTCAACCTCCTCCCCCAACCAACCCCCTTACATCTCCACACAATCTGACTACCCCATCTCCTACTTTTAGCTTATCTCCTGTCTCTATAAGCAAAATAAAGAAGCTCCTCCTTCAACTCAAACCATGCTCCCCT
Organism: Protopterus annectens; assembly: GCF_019279795.1. Classification (NCBI taxonomy): domain Eukaryota; kingdom Metazoa; phylum Chordata; order Ceratodontiformes; family Protopteridae; genus Protopterus; species Protopterus annectens. The sequence continues at coordinate 1,807,476,826 of NC_056725.1, read as the reverse complement.
GCCCCAGATAACCCACCCACAACTTTCCTCAAATTGTCTGCAGACAGCATTGCCTATCCCATGTCTATCTTAATGAACTGATCCATACTAGAATTATATGTCCCCTCACTATGGAGATGTACCTTTATCATTCCATTGCCTAAAGGAGGCAAAAGCACTGACACTTCTAATTTTCGGCCCATAGTAATCCTATCCCACTATCAAAAATCATGGAGAAATGTATTCAGTCCCAAATGATGTCCTATATGACCCAAAACAATCTGTTAACCCTTACACAACATGGTTTCCATCATGGGCATAGTACCATCACTGCCCTCCTCTCCTTTCTAGACTCCACAAACCTTGTTCTCGACTCTGGCAAAATAGTTTCTACTCTGTTCCTTAACCTCTACAATGCCTTTGATACCGTTTCTCACCCCTTACTATTATCCCAACTCTCCTCTCTCAACCTGCCCCCCCCCCCACACCATCACCTGGTTCACCAGCTACCTCTCTGAAAGACAGCAAGCCATCAAATGGAAAAACTCACTCTCTTCCTTTCTACACACCCCTACTGGAGTTTCCCAGGGTTCCATCCTAGGCCCCTCCTTTTTAACATCTTCATTAATAACTTCCACCAGTTTCTCTCCGATGCTACACTAATTCAATATGCTGACGATTCGACCATTATTTGTACAGCAGACACTCCCCCGACCTACTTCTCCAAACTCAGTTAGCCTTCTCTAAATACCAAATCATAGATGCATAGTAATCACCTCGCCTTAAATGGCAATAAAACAAAGTTAATGATCTTCTCCCCATCCAAAAACACCAATATAGACAAAAATCTCTTTTACAGTGACTGCTCAGATTAACAGCCTCATAGAAATAGTATCCCATACTGCTCTGTGTCATAATTGATGAAAATGTAAAATTTGACATCCATATCCAAATAAATATAAAAAAAACACACCCACAGCTAGGTCTCCTGTATAGACAAAATCATTACCTTATCACCTCCACCAGACACATCCTTACCTCTACTTACCTTCTTCCCTCTCTTATGTATGGTGCCCCCCTATTCACTAATCTTCAGCTAGGTTTACAGGCCAAGTTGGAAGCCTGTTACAATAAAATCTCCAAATTTGCCACCAACTCCAGAAACTCATTGCATCACTCTCTCTCTCTCCACTCCCTGAAATGGCTTGAACTTCCTAACTACCTCAAGCTCCGTAGACTTACTACTGCTCACAAGCTCATATTCAAACCTTCTAGTTGTTCTTCTCTGTCCAGCTCTTTAACTTCCTGCATTACCGACTGCTCTCTATGATCAGAAAACCACAATCTTCTAAACATATATAAGCTTTGTTGACCCCCTGGCCACCTACTATTATCCTGCTCCCTAGCTAAACTCAGGAATTCTCTTCCTACTACCCTTCAAAATACTCAATAACCACTCAAACATTAAAACTCTTCTCCAATCTCACCTGCTTTCAAAGTGGGAATGTTCCTGTACCCCTACCACATAAACTCTTTAACACCATCTCCCATGCACTATATACCTCAACCTTTTATCGCTGCATTCTCTTACCCTTTGCCTCTACTTAGTCTCCTACCCTATACCTCATAAACTTCCCCCAGCCCACTCCCTTTCTTCACTATATACCACCTTTTACCTCTCCCACCTCACCTTCTTCTGTCTGTCCTCTCCTCATTTCTAACTTCCAAAAAAAAAAAAAAAAGCTTGTTTTTTTAATATGTACGTAAATGTTTTACTTGCATGTTTTTTTCATCTGAAATGCCTGTACTTTTAATATGTTTAGACTACATGAATCTCATTTTTGCAAATCATTACCTAGGATTAGAAATGTTGTATCTTTTTTTTTTTTTTAACAAATTGTATATTATCTCTGTATTTTTCACTGTTCGACTACTGTATTTACTTTTGTATAACTATTGTAAAATTGTCCATATCCTGTGGAGCTTTTCTCCCCAGGCCTCCAATGAAAACGGGCTCTTTCAGGCCCAGTGGACTATCCCAGTCATCAAACTGTAATAAATAAATAAATAACTCTATAGCTGTGCCAGTGGGGAGTTTTGTTGGGGATCTGGAGAAAGAGAGAGGAACCAGCCCCCGGACTGATGTGTTCCCTGTGTGCTCTTAAGGGAAATTGTGCTTGATGCAGAGAGCTGCATCTGGCGATACTGTGTGTGTACCTGTGATCCTTCCAGTGAACGTTCCCCACAGGTACCAGCGGTGAGCATTGAGACTCCTTGATTACTGGCCCAGAGCTGGAGGGGTCATCACACACTCCCTTGGGTTTGCAAAAATGTAAGGAGAAAGCATACTCTAGAATTTGTGATTTGCATTATGCCTGCACCAGTAGTATAGAGGAATAGAGCCCTGGCTATGGCTTAGGCAACCTGCATTTGTTTAGCAGCTCCAGATTTTCATGGCACAGGCAGGGAATATGGGTGTACATATTCTTGAGAGGAGAACATGAGGTGCACATTCCTTTAGTGGAGCTCTGGCAGAGGCTGGATTTTAGGGAGAAGACCCCAAGCTGAGAGGTGGAAAACAGAGCAGACATGGTCATCCTATGGTCCCAAGACACGGCATGCACTAAAGCTACTCCCCATTGCCTCTCTGTCTGAATGAAGTCAGCACTTTGTTTAGGGTTTTAGATAGAAAAAAATCCTGTAAGCCACAGTTTGATAGCTCATCACCTGGCCCTGTTCTGCTGTTGGAGCCTGGTGCCTTGCATCCCTTAACCCGCACATGAGAATTTGGGATATCCATGTTTGTGTTGTGCCAATAGAGTGACCTTCCCAGTGCGTGTCACAATGGGAAGAAGACCAGGGTTTTTAGAACCAAGAGGAGGAACAATAATATGAGCTATAGAGGAGGAACAATAATATGAGCTATAGAGGAAGCCTGAAGTCATTGGTGGCAGGCAAAAGTGTTTGTGTGTGTTTCAGTAATGATATAGGAATCCACATCCTTCAGTCACCATTTTTTGTTGAAACTTCTGATATTTAGCATAGCCTTCACCTTTTTTTTTTTTTTTTAATTTGAAAAGGTCTAAAATTCTTAGTGTGGTCCCAGAAGAAGATAAAGGGTCATTCATGATGAGAGCAATGTGCAGTGCTAGGTAAAATAGTGTTTAAGTATTATTTAGTTAAAATAAGTCTAATGGTTTAACCATATAAAAATTCCAAGAAAGGGATGTGAAATGTTCACAAAGAGATCAAGCTGTTAGGATAAAAAGACATGCTTTGTTTGTAAAAGCTGTTTAGCTGACAGTACAAAATAAGGCAAAGTCCCACAGTAGATGCAGAGATGACCCAGGAAAAAAAAAAAAAATATATATATATATATATATATATATATATATATATATATATATATATATATATATATATATATATAGGTTATTGAATAAAGATGTACAGTACAAGAAAGTGATATTTCCACAGCTGATGCAGAGACACCCTAGCCAGACACACTTTTTGGTAAAACTTGGAACCTTGTATGAAGAAGTTTACATGCATATCTTTACTGAGGCATTATGAAACATATTTAAGGTTTCACTAAAAGTAGGAAGAGAATAATAGGTTGTTGGTAACAAAATCGGGAGATGATGCAGTAAAATTTAGCCATATGTGTAGTTAAAGCAGATGGAATGAGAAAGAAATTGATTATTTACACAATCCTAGATCTCTTGTGCTTTAATGGACATTAACTTAAATGCTTGTCATACTTGAACTATATATACAGTGGATATAAAAAGTTTACACATCCCTGTTAAAATGCCAGGTTTTTGTGATAAAAAATGAGACCACAATAAATCATTTCAAAACTTTTCCCACCTATAATGTGGCCTATAACCTATACAATTCAATTGAAAAACAAACAATTCTGTTAGAGGAAAAAATATAAAAAATAAAAAACGTACAATACGTTGGTTGCATAAATGTGCAGACCCTTAAACTAGTACTTTGATTTAATTACAACATTCAGCCTTCTTGGGTAGGAGTCTATCAACATGACACATCTTGACTTGGCAATATTTGGCTACTCTTCATTGCAAAAGCGCTCCAAATCTGTCATATTGGGAGGGCATCTCTTGTGCACAGCCCTCTTCAGGTCACAACACAGATTTTCTGTTGTATTTGGTCTGGGCTCTGGCTGGGCCATTCTAAAATTTTAATTTTCTTCTGGTTAAGCCATTCTTTTGTTGATTTGGATGTATGCTTGGGGTCATTGTCGTGTTGAAAGGTGAAGTTCCTCTTCAACGTCAGTTTTCTAGCAGATTTCTGAAGGTTTTGGGCCAAAAGTGACTGGTATTTGGATCTGTTCATAATTCCCTCCACCTTGACTAAAGCCCCAATTCCAGCTGAAGAAAAGCAACCCAAAAGAATAATACTGCCACCACCATGCTTCACCATGGGGATGGTGTTCTTTTGGTGATGTGAAGTATTGTTTTTGCGCCAAACGTACCTTTTGGAATTGTGGCCAAAAAGTTCAACGTTGGTCTCTCATCAGTCCATAAAACATTTTCCCCACATGCTTTTTGAAGACTTGATGTATTGTTTTGCAAATTTTAGCTGGGCCTGGATGTTTTTCGGTGTAACAAAAGGCTTCCGTCTTGCAGCCCTACCCCATAGTCCAGACATATGGAGAATATGGGAGATTGTTGTCACATGTAGTACACAACCAGTACTTGCCAGAAATTCCTGCATTTCTTTCAGTATTGCTGTAGGTGTCTTGGCAGCCTCCCTGGCCAGTTTTTGTCTTGTCTTTTCATCAATTTTGGAGGGACGTCCAGTTCTTTGCAACATCACTTCTTATTTCAGCTTTTCCCAGTTAGGGGTTGCCACAGTGGATCATCTGTCCACTCATGATTGGCAGTGGAGTTTTACAGTGTCTGGTTGCCAGCCCGGCACCCAACCTTCCACAGAAGGCACACGCTCACACCTAGGGCCAATTTACAGTGTCCAATCCACCTACTGCATGTCTTTGGGATGTGGGACGAAACTGGAGCACTCGGAGGAAACGCACGCGACCACAGGGAGGCCATGCAGACTCCACACAGAAGGCACCCCAGCTGAGAATCGAACCGGAGAACCTCTTGCTATGAGGTGGCAGTGCTAACCACTGCACACCGCGGCTGCCCCTTTGCAACATCATTGTTGTCTCATATTTTCTCCACTTTTTGGATGACCGTCTTCACTGTGTCCCATTGTGTATCCAATGTAGTGGAAATCTTCTTGTACCCTTCCTCTGACTGATACCTTTCAACACTGAGATCCTTTTGATGCTTTGTAAGCTCTCTGTGAACCAAGGCTTTTGCTATAGCAGGCAACTGAGTAAATGTCAGGAAAATCCTACTAGGACAGCTAAACTTTATTTGGGGTTAATCAGAGAGTCCCTTAAATTGATGGCATGTATGTACCCAAGAAAACTGAATGTTATCACTGAATCAAAAGGTGCTTCAACAAAGTATTAGTTTAAGGGTGTGCACACATAACACTTATGCAACCAGTGTATTGTATATTTTTTATTTTTTATATTTTCCCCTAACAGATTTGTTTGTTTTTCAATTGAATTGTACAGGTTATAGGTCACATTAAAGATGATTTATTGTGGTCTCATTTTTTTTTTATATATCACAAAAATCTGGTATTCTAATTAGGCCATGTGCTGGAGCAAGATTTTGATGATTTTGTGGCTACCTTTGTAAGGTTGTCTTATAAGTGGCCTCTCACCCATTAGAAGAGAATTTTTATTTTCTGGGAATACTGTTTAGTTTGTGTCCGGTAGTGCATGCTGGTAATTTGTGCTCCACAACAGTACATTCACTAGCAACACTGTGGCTACTGCTAACTTTAAGCCCTGTATTTAAAATGGCATTTAGTTAATGCCTATGAGAATGCTGACTTTGCATGAACTTAGTTTGGTAGTTTGTGAGCAACTTGCAGGTATTTTTCAAGTTTGTAAGAAGTATGTTTGGAGCCTGTTTTAGGAAGAGCATTTTGAACGTATCTATAGATAGTTGTAACAGCTGTCTATCTTGTCAAGCCAGCTGCAGAACTACTGAACATCCTACAAAGAAGTAAATGCTCCTTTTAGACTGATGTGCTTAAAACAAGCAGTTTGCCTTGCAACAGGCTAGGTACAAACAGACTGTCTCCTCCTCTCCTCCTTTCTGTCCTCCTGTAGGTTTAATGTAAGAATATAACTTTATATCACAACCACGTTTCTGGTTCTTAATGCTCCAGTTTGAGGAAACCAGTGGATTTACACATAATGTGGTCCTCTTCATCAAGAGGTAAAAATTACAAGTCTGCATACCCTATGTAGTAGGGTAAAACATTTGTTTCATCTTCCCAATCACTTTATGTTCTATCCCCCCTTTCATTCATAGCATCAGTACATGTTGTTGATTACCCTACCATTTTGTTACTTCTGATATTGTAGTACTGAATTATTTGTTTTGTTGCACAGTACGAAGTCCTAAATGATCTAGAAGCTGAGTTGGGTTTTGAGGGAAGTTTCTCCAAATATTTCCTAAAGTATTAGCAGTAGCCTTGCTCATAATGGAGAATGGTGAGCAAAAGTATCATTTTATTTGTTCTACTTGTATGCATTGTTGTACTCTTCTTCTGGAACATCTAACATATCAGTAAAACACATTGAATTTAAATAAAAAGAATGGGCAACTACTGATTTCTCCCACTTTTGTCTTGTCCTACTTACGACACAGGTTTTCACATCCTCTGCTTCTGATACTGTACAGTTCTTCAGTTCACCTTTATGAAGCTGCTTAGAATGTACTCTCACATTTGTCTAATTTGCAGGCTCCTCATATACTACACATGCGTTCTGGGCTGAAAATGGGAGATGCTTGTCTTCAAGACAGTATGCTCTGTGATGGTCTTCTTGATGCATTTCACAATGGTCACATGGGCATGACAGGTAAGAGCATTTGACACACCAGAGAATATTCCTTTCCATAAAGTTTTCTGTTCTGATATTTAATATAGCCTTGTATGAATTTAAACTGATACCAGTGGGTATTTATTCATTCTGTCTCTTTATTTGATATTATAAACCTGTTAACAAGGTGGGTGGATGGGTTACAAGACCTTTTTCAGCCATAACATAGACCACTGGCACAAGACCAGCAGAAGCAGTAACATACATAATACAATATAGTACAGATACATTTCATAACTGGATAATTTCTTTCTTTTTTTTAATCTGTGTAGTTTACACAATAGCGAGCATGCAGTGTCAGTGGTGCAACAGGTAGCACACTTGCCTTTGGTGCAGAAGACTATGAGTTCTGTTCCCACACCAGGTAGAGTGATTGCTGGTGCTGTACTCCTGAATGTGTTGTCCTTCAGATGAGATGTTAAGCTGAGGTCCTAGCTGCTTAAATTGGTGGTAGCTCAGGTGGATATAAAAGACTCCATGGCACCTCTCAAAGAGTAGAAGTTCCCCAATGCCCTAGCCAAATTTCTTGTAGTAGTATCAATACCTCCTCAGGTCTCCCCTTAAGAGGCTACTAGCCCAGTCAACAAAAGGATAAGTAAATAAATAAATATAAACTAAGGATAACGTTTAAACAGTAAGCTGAAGTGCTGTGAATTAGATGTTCTTCGTGTTTCACTGCTGCAGTCATTACATTTGGGTAATCTGCTGGCAGGTTGCCCTCAGTCGGCCTGAATTCCAAAGTCTTGCGTCCTGCATCGGTTGCTGTCTCCTCTTCGATGACGTCAGGTCATCAGGGGTATAAAACAAGCAGCCAACGGCATTTTCTTAGTCTTTCTTGCTGTGCGGTGCCCGAAGCAGAAGCATTTCGCAAGTGCTGGTCGGGCGACTCCTGAAAGATTTGAGTTTGAGTTTCAGAACCGAAGTCTTCACTAGAGCTAAGTACCCCGTTGGGGAAACTTTTTTCTTGCTCCATACCAATGTCAGAAAAAGTTAATAATTGTATTACTTGTGGGAAGCAAATACCTCATAAAGATTTCCATTTATAATGTATTCCTTGCCTAGGCCCTGATCACAATGTGCCTGGCTGTCGGTTTTGTGCTATTTTTGACCAGCACACTGTTGAGCATTGGTATATTTTTGCCTCAAAGTATTTTGGAAACAGATGTAACTACCCAGAAATGTCGTCTGATAGCAATCCGACTACCGGAGTACATAAAAAACGCAAAGAAAAGGAGATAGAGAGAGAGAGACAGTCGAGGTCCAAAACCAATGATGAAGCTTCTCCTAAGCCAGTCTCCGGTTCGCCGGTACTCAGTGAGGTGCTTTTGCAGCCCCTGATACCCGCTACTTTCGAGTCGCAGGCCCCTACCGACACCCATGTGGAGTCCAGCATGCCACGAGATACTCAAAGTATTGGACCCACGGATGTATCTCCCTCGGATGGGTCCGGAGCTGCTGAGCAGGCACCGGCTTCTGAGGGTGTATTCAGGCCTCAACATTTTTATATCAAACCGATGACAGCTGCAAAACCAAAGACAAAAGCAACTTCTAAAACTAAAAAACCGACACGAGCCACATGCACAGGCCTCTATGCCTACAAAACAGATGATCAAAATTCCTGAAGACCTTATTACCTTGATCAGGGGTTCCCATCCCCCTCCAGATAAGAGGCCTAGGCAAGACACTGATTATGAATCTTCAGATCAGGTTTCTATTTCTTCTGATTCCTCTTCTGATCAGGAATTATCTATACCTCCCTATGAGGATTCTGATGCAGAGGAGTCTATACCATCTGCATCACCTCCTGAGGATTATTCATTTGGAGAAACCTTGCATACTTTGAGGGAGCATTTTCACTGGGAGAGTCAAGATTTCTCAGAATCAAAAAAGAGGCTTGGGGATTTCCTCCTTCTCCCTCAGCACAGGCCTTTAGCCATACCCCCCTGTTTTAGACATTGTGGATGATGTGTTTTCGGAGTCAAGCTTGACCCCTGACTCCTTACCTCCGGCTCCCAGCAAACCTGACAGATATTACAAGATCCCTGACTCACACAAATTTTTATTTAGAAACCCTGCTGCTGATCCTGAAACTATTTCACAGGGTCCAAAGGGAGTTAAGGCCTCAACAGCAAAAAAATCCTACCCCCTCTGACAGAGATTCAAGGGCACTGGATAGATGGGGAAAAAAGGTTTATACATCTGCAACCTTGGCAATTAGGGCCTTAAACTGCCAGTTTCATATGCTCAAGTACCTTAAACTGCCAGTTTCATATGCTCAAGTATCAACAACATGTTATAGGATTGCTGAGACAGAAAATTATGTTGATTTCTGAATGTGCAGAAAATAAAGAATTGCAGGAATTATTGCATGCAGCTGAACAGGTTGGAAAGCATACTTTGCAATGTGGTTTTGATTCCTTAGAGGCCTTCTGCAGGGCCGCAGTTACTGGATCTGTGATTTAGGAGGCATGCCTGGCTATAGGAACAAAATTTGCCTGATCATGTTAAAGCTAAATTACTAGATGCACCTTTATAGCATGACACTCTGGTATTAAGGAAGAAGAGGTTTTAAAGAAAATGGAAGACAAAGCTAAGTCTATGCAAACTGTAAAATATTTCTTACAAGTGCAGCCACCAAGATTCAGTAGACACTGGCCTACAAAAATTGGTCCTTTCCTGTGTCAGACAGAGCTCAAAGGGGCAAATCCAGACACCCTAAGGGTTCCAGATACCAGGCACAAGATTCATACAGGTCAAAGCAATGGGGTGCCTCTACCTCCAAATCTGGAGGAGATAAAGTACAAACCTACAGAAAACAGTCCCAATGACTTCCCTCTGCCTTCACCAAGCACTTATCTTTTGGCAGCACCCTTAGGGGGAAAATTAGCACTTTTTGCTAAATATGGCAGTTAATAACCCAGGACAAGTGGGTGCTAAACATAGTATCACAGGGATACAGATTCCATTTCCATACTCTGCCAATGGCAAACGGTTGGCCAGATCTGCCAAAAAAATCAATGGGCAGAGGCACAGAAACAGGTTACGTCCCTCATGGATATGGGGGCCATTCAGCCAGTACCAGAACAGGAAAAAGGACAAGGTTTTTACTCGACTGTTCTTGGTACCCAGAAAGGACAAGGCCTGGCGACCAATACTGGATTTATCGATTTTAACACATACCTGGACATTCCAAAATTCAAAATGCTGACTTTGCAGCAGCTTCTGCCCATGCTGGGCAAGAATGCTTGGCTGGTGACATTAGACCTAAAAGAGGCATACCTGCATGTCCCAATAAGGCAAACGTGCAGAAGATACCTCAGATTCAAGGCTGGCTTAATGCATTACCAATTCTCTGCACTGCCCTTTGGCTTATTTCCTGCGCCCAGTAATTGCCTTTTACAGACAAAGTAGTATACAAATATATCCTTACTTGGACGACTGTTTCATTCAAGCAGAGAACAAAGACATTCTTCTTCAACACCTGGCATTTGTGAAAAGGCTTCTAACATGCCTAGGGTACATGATAAACGAAAAGAAATGACAACTGGTACCCTCTCAAAAGATAACATTCCTGGGTGCAAGCTTGAATACAACTGCCCAGATGGCTTACCTCACGCCAGACAAGCAAAGGCAACTAACTACTTACTTCAAACTGATGGCAACAAAAACCCAGTTATCTGCGAGACAAATTCTGCAGGCTTTGGGCTTTATGGCATCCTGCATCCTACTGATTCCATATGCAAGACTGCATATGAGGAAACTTCAATGGTACCTAAAAAGTTTATGGAGTCAACATTGTCAGTCTGGAAACAATGATTCCTCTCATTCCCTGCCTACAACAGGAGTTTCTATGGTGGGCAAAGGCATATCACCAAAACATGGGACGGGCCTTCACTCTACCCCCTGCCAGCCAAACCTTAACAACAGACGCATCAGATTATGCCTGGGGGGGGGGAGCACATGGTGGGAAGATGCATTCAGGGCATATGGACCCCAAAACAAATGCATCTACATATCAACAAGAAAGAGATGCTAGCTGTTCAAAATGCCCTGACAACCTTCAAGGACTTACTTCACCCAGGACAACTACTGATAAAGACGGGCAACACTACAGTCGTGTGGTATATAAACAAGCAGGGGGGCACGCACTCATACCCCCTTTGCAGATTAGCCATGGCACTGTGGGACACCACTTTGACTTACCAAATACATCTTCAAGCTCAATTCCTGTCAGGAAAACAAAATACTCTGGCAGACGATTTAAGCAGAAACCTTATGGATCCTCATGAGTGGAAACTATATCCACAAGTTTTCAGCATGATAACAAAGAGATGAGGGAGCCCAGACATAGATCTATTTGCCTCTCCTCAAAATTATCAATTGAAAAGATTCTTCACAAGGACTTATCACAGACAAGCATGGAAAGTGGACGCCCTATCCTTCATTGGAAAAACCTATCAGTTTATGCCTTTCCTCCTCTGCCTCTTCTTCCCAAGGTCCTCCTAAAAGTCAGACAAGAGAAACCAAAGATGATACTAATTGCCCCGGACTGGCCCCGCCAATACTGGCACCCAATCCTAAGGAACTTGTCTCAATACCCAACTTGGACCTTACCTCAAAGACCTCAACTACTGTCCCAGCAAAACAATCAGATCCTGCACAATCAACTCCAGACACTGAACCTGGCAGCATGGCTGATCATGTAGTTATACAAACAACACCTCTCATTAAAGCTGTGATGGATGTTATTTTGGAAGTCAGAAGGCCTAGTACTAGAAAATCTTATGCTGATAAATGGAAGAGATTCTGTGCTTGAAATCAAGCACAAGGAACTGACACAGCAGAACCAAATATTCCTCAGATATTGCAGTACTTAACTGAGATGCTTGACAAAGGCCTATCTTTCTCATCAATTAAAATCCATGCCTCTGCCATTTCGGCTCATTACAGTACAGAGCCACCAATCTTTTTTCATCTTTTACTAAAGCAGTATCTTAAAGGAGCCAAAAATTTAAGGCCTCCTAAAAGATCACCAATACCTGCATGGGACCTCAATTATGTATTGGAAAAGCTCACCCTGCCTCCATTCGAACCAGCTGCTACTGCTGATATAAAGTTCTTATCATGGAAAACAGCTCTGCTACTAGCAATTACTTCTGCAAGAAGAGTCTCAGAGCTACAGGCCCTCATGGCTGTGGAGCCTTTTATCATATCAGGGTGTCTCTGAGGACAAATCCAACATTTATGCCTAAGGTGGTTTCCAGTGTGGCTCTTAACCAAACTATTCATCTGCCAACCTTTTATCCAAATCCGCAGAACAAGGGGGAGAGAATTCTGCATTCCTTGGACGTACACAGACAGCGAAGATTCTACTTGAGCAGGACTAAAGCTCTAAGAAAAACTGAGCTATTACTAGTGACATATGCTGCAGGATCAGAAGTAAAGGCTATTTCAAAGCAGACTATTTCAAAGTGAATAAGCCACTGCATTCGTTTCTGCTACTTACACCTTGGTAAACATGTGCCCAAGGGCATTAGGTCTCATTCCACCAGAGCTGCAGCTACTTCAGCAGCCTTTCTTAGAGGAGTACCAACCAAAGACATTCTAGAGGCTGCTACTTGGAGTTCTGTTCACACCTTTACAAAGCATTATTATTTGCCTCTCTAAGTCCAGGGCAGGCTTTGCCACTGGAGTTCTGCAGGGCCTTATAGCCGCACCTAATGCTGTTTAGCTCCAGCCTCCCAACCATAGCTTTGGGATTCTACCCAAATGTAATGACTGCAACAGTGAAACACGAAGAACATAGTACAGTTGTGTACACTTACCATAAATGTAGATGGTTGAGTGTATTCAGTGCTGCAGTCCAGGTTACCCGCCCATCATCCCCTTTCATTCTGGATTTTATCTTTCCTTCTCTATCTTCTACAACCTATGTGCTGTATTTGCTTGTAGATGAAGGTAAAGTTTGTATTGATGCATGTATATATAGTTTTTATACATATATATTTTTTGCTACCTTTTTGGGGGTACCTGACATCTGGGGTAAGAAAAACTAAAGAAAATGGCATCAGCTGCTTGTTTTATACCCCTGACAACCTGACGTCATGGAAGAGGAGACAGCAACCGACGCAGGACCCAAGACTTTGGAATTCAGGCCGACTGAGTGCAACCTGCCAGCAGGATTACCCAAATGTAATGACTGCAACAATGAATACACTCGAACATCTCAATTTATGGTAAGTGTACACAACTGTACTTTCTATCACATGTATAAAGATAATTACGTGTGTGTGGTGTCTGAGTAGTCAAGCAGTTTTTCTGGTCTGCCTAGGTGAGGCACTAACTGAATTGGTTACAGATGGCTCTTGCTCCGAAGGTTTGACTCCACCAGCCAATACTGCAGACTCTTGTTTTTATTTGCTGTTATCCCACTGTCTTGAATTCTTGCAGTTTTCTGCTGGAGCATATTGCTCTGGAGCAACATCTCGCTGTATGTGAAGCAGAAACTAGTCAGAGCCCTGCTGAATCTACCTTTCCACATTAAGGTTATGACCTCTCTGTCCCCTGTAACTCCCTAATGGGCATAAGAAAGTTGCCACTCTCTGGTTGTAGTCACCTTGTTTTTAAGTCATTATTTTATCACCTTTTCTTTCCCTGTCACTTGATTGCCCAAGTTCAAGACCTGCCTTTTTTCATATTCAACACCAGCTGTCATTTTTTCTTTATGCCCCCTGCAAGTGTGTTTTCTCTTTAAGAACACCGTCTTTCAAACTAAATGCAGTGCATTAGGTACAGCCTTACCATTGCCCTATATAGTTGAACTTTTACTGATTTCTCCAAGAAGTGAACCCCTGTACTGTACATTTCAAGCATCAGATTAGTTTGTTTTTAAACACATTTATTGAATTATCACTTGTGACCGAGCAACTAATTAGTTTTGATCACAGCTTTAATATGTTTGTGCTTACTACACTTTTTACAGATTTGCACATTAATGTTTTGTTTGTGTTTTTTTATGTTTACTGTGTAATGAACCTTGTTAAAGACAAGTAGAGAATGTTTATTATTACAGATAGTTGTTGTGTCTTTCGGCTTTTCCCGGTTAGGGGTCGCCACAGCGGAACTCCGGTCCGCTAATGATTGGCAGTAGATTTTTATGTGCTGAGCTGCCGGCCCTAACGCACAACCTTCAATGAAGGGATGCCCATTCACGCATGTCTCCACACAGAAGACGCTCTAGCTGAGAATCGAACAGGACGTCTTACTGTGAGGGGACAACGCTACCGTAGCACAATTACGTTTTATTAAACAAGTCATACCACCTTGTAATAGCTACACTTAGACAATTCTGTTTGTTATTAACTTTTAACTGTCTCCTTCAGATCATCCTGCAGTTTTTTTGCCTTTCATTACTTGGCATCAAACCCCATCTGCTGTTTCACACACCATGCCACCAGCCTACCTAGAAACCTCTTTATTTTTTTTTTGTCAGCAAGTCACTCTGTCATTAGCAAAAAAGATGATGTAATGTCTTACCACATGCTGTAACAGAAATGAAAACCTTGCTGAGAAGAGGTCTAAGTAGTACCCTTGCAGTAAATTACAAGATATCTTAAGATCAGATAACTTGCACCCGTACGGTCCTTTTACTAACCAGTTTCCCAGCACCATCCTGGCCCCTTCTAAGCAGAGAGGATAGTGACACTGCTCATTGCATTTGGTTCTCTTGCAGTGCAGTGCACTGCACTGCTCATTGCATTTGGTTCTCTTGCAGTGCATTGCATTCGGGTCTCTTGCAGTGCACTTTTATGTGTGTAGTAACCTGTTTGCTGTGAACCTATGCTGTCTATGATACTAATGGCTCCTCTGACTTTAAGGGGTAGCTTAGTGATAGTCTTATTGACCTGTCATTACTTCTACCATTCTCAGAAATGGGCTGATTGGTCAGCAGGTTTTCAGACACATTCTTTAATTTGCCCTCGTGGGCTGGCAGTGCCCACACTGTCCTACAGTTTCAAGCTGCTTGCCCAACTAAACGAAAGTTTTTGAACATGACAGTTTGGGTATTTTCCTTATTTCTGTCACGTCTCTGTGGTGAATGTCATGTGAGGGCATTGTTGATCTTGTGGCAGTTAAGGTAGCACACCCTTGTTTCACTCAATTCATTAACACAGGTGTGACCTACTTTGTTTACTGCGACAGTGTACTTGGTTTCCCTTCTAGCACAATGCAAAAATACTTGGTAACACATCAGTGTGACTTTTATAATTCATCTACTCCCTTACAATGTAGAACAGTATTTGATATGGAGCTGCTTAAAAGGATTGTAACAGAAGAGACATACTTGGACTGAATTTTGTATCGTCAGATTGTAACATGGTAAGACAAAAGGATGCAGGGAGGAGTAGTAAATGGGGTACATTCCAATGAAAAGATGTTTACCAACGGGGCAGCACAGATATCAGTACCAGGGGTTCCATTTTGGTACATTACTGAACACCTGCAAGGAAAGAACTGACTTTTGCTTAGAAAATGGTAATATTCAACTCGCAGCAAGAGGTTCTCCTGTTCTATTCTCGGTTGGAGCGCCTTCTGTGTGGAGTCTGCATGCCTCCCCATGGTGGAGTGACGTTTAAAGACATGCAGGTAGGTACGTGCGTGAATGGGTGTACCTTCTTTGAAGGTTGGGCATCAGGCTGGCAACTCAGCACCGTAAAAATCCACTGCCAATCATTAGCGGACCGGAGTTCCGCTGTGGTGACCCCTAACCGGGAAAAGCCGAAAGAAGACACGTGGATATTTTGGCATCACTGGTGCTGTGTTTTGTTCTATGAAATTCATTTTACTGTTTGTTTGTTTTCTGCTCTCACATGAGATCAATGTTTTTTTTTATAAAAAGTGTTTCTAGTTTTGCATGTTTTTTTCAGAGAAATTATAAGATATATACAGATTTGTGGTTATACCACTTTACCTTTAATCTGTCTTTTCAACTTTATTTTTAGTATTTTGACTATGCAGACCAGTTCACTGGAATAGTTACATGTTGACATTCTTCCACATTGCATTTCTTTTAATCTATTGATTTAACTTGAGGATGTAGGTACACAGAAAGGATGAGAGTGTTGCTTCAAAATTGTTGTCTGCGTTGCTTTCCAGATGCACTACACTATTGGACATATTTTGCAAGAAATAGTCTGTCCCATAGTGTAGTGCATCTGGAAAGCAATGCAGACAACAATTTTGAAGCAACACTCTCATCCTTTCTATGTACCTACATCCTCAAGTTAAATCAATAGATTAAAAGAAATGCCAAAATATCCACATAACAGGTATGAAATTTTCAAATTTAGCTGCCAGTAGATGCAAGCATTGACTGGAGTGGAAGGAACGCTGATGATTAATGCAAAGAAGCTAAAAAAAAATGTTAATCATTTTTCCTAAAATAATAACGAGCTGCTGAAAGTTCATACTTTTCAAAATACTTTTTTAAAACTGAAATGTCATTGTTTACAAAAATATTCTTAAGTTCAGAAATAATATAAGAAATGTAAGAAACTGGTATTAATTGAACTGTAATTCGTTTACTGTTCAGGAAATGATACGTGACTATACTATGCATTTTCACCATCTTTATTAAACTTCACGTTACACAGTGATATAGTACACATACATTAATAAAAAAAACATTACAAAGGTTTTTCTTTTTCATGTATTTTACATACATGGTTCCTTTCTTAAGTATTACTATCAATTTAGCATTACACAGATTGCTCAAGCCTTGCCTTCCCTGAAATTTCACTGTTCCTCCTAAACATTTTTCTGGATATAGTGTTTCCACAGATTCTATTTATTTCTATGTGATGTTCTCCTTCTCTTTTTTACAGATCCCACTTCCAAGTCTTTCATCTCCTTTATACATCCAATAAGTCTCTTACAGTTGGTTTCGTTTTTAATTTCCTTTTTGTAGTAATTGCTTTTTGGCAGCCAACAGCATTAAATGTAGTAGGGCCTTATAATGTCTAGGCAGTTTAGTTTCTATATCCCAGCACAAAAGAATAATTTCCTTAATTACAATAATTTGCGCCCCCAACATTTCTGACAAGGTACAGTGTTGGAATTTTCTAAAATCTGCCAGCTAGTTGCATTCCTAAATCATGTTTCATCACCCCTCTTTTCCATCACACGTTTAATAGTTGCTGTCTTTTGTGGAACAATTCTCAGTAAGTTTACTTGGGGCATGAAAATATCTATGCAAACCCTTCCATACAAAAATCCTAAACCTTCTCGATTTTGTTGGATACATAGGAGTCATAAAAATATCCTCCCATTGTTTCTTTGTATATTGCCTTCCCATCTTCATTTCCCAGTCTTTTCTAACCTGTTCTGATTGATTCTTATAGTTATCATGCATTATTTTGTATGCCCTACTAAGTATCTTTTTTTTTGCAGCAGCAGCAGCTTTTCTAGACTTGGCTGTAAACTCGACAAGAACTGGTCTTTCATTTAACACCTATCCCTTTCTGTTTGCCTATAGTTTATCAGTCCTCACTAGGGAAGACTGTCTCCAATTTGTAGTCTAAAGTTCTGCTTGAACTTATCCCATGCTTTGACTTTTCCCTCCTTAATTATTTGCTGCCAGTACCTTTCTTCCTCTGTTAATTTTCTTCAATAAATTCCAGCTCCCACTTGCCTGTTTTCTATGCCCTTGCTTGCAGTCATTCCTTTTGGTAAAATCTCCTTTCTCCATTCCCATGTTGGCTTATGTCTCAAAATACTTTCTGTTTGGTAGATATAGTGCTCTGAATGGTTATTGTTTTTTTTCTCAAGAGCCTGTATCCAAATTCATGCTCTATCCTGATTTTGTGAACCCTCCACCCTGTTTCAACATAATTTCTTTCCACTTTGATATGTAGTCTTGTGTGTGTGTGTGTGTGTGTGTGTGTGTGTGTGTGTGTATATATATATATATATATATATATATATATATATATATATATATATATATAGTGTGTGTGTGTATAGATGTGCATATGTGTGTGTATAATATATAATATATATATATATATATAATATGTATATATTTATGAGCTTTAACTGTGTAGCTGTAAACTATCCCTTCAAATCTGGAAATCCTAATTCACCTTCTTCTGTGGGGTGAAACAACGTATTTCAGGTATTTCACTTAACTCTTGCCCTCTTTACCTCCCAAATACATTCCTTTAATTACTTATTAATTGTGGTCCACATCAGGTATACTTTTATCGAGTAGATGAAAAGAACTGTGTACAATACTATAGGGATTAGAAACATTTTCACTGCTTGTACTGTATTACTCATATTCATAGTCAACAGCTTCCAACTTCTCAATTTTTGTATTTTCTTTTTAGAGTCGTCCCACAAATTCGTAGTTGCCATAATAGAATCCATTTTTAGTGCAAACACCTAAATAATTCATCTTATCTTGCACCCATAAATATGGGTATTGCTGAAGCAATTAGCCTTTGTTTTGCTTTCATTTATTTTGTATCCTGAAAAAACTTTAATTTGTCTCAAAATGTTCCACAATGCTGAAACAATATCCTTTTTCAAATTTAGCTGCCAGTAGATACAACCAAGTACAAAATCATATCTGCAAATAAAGCTATTTTTTTTTCTTGAGTGCCATACCAGCTATACCCTTGAATTTGTGAGTCCCTTAATTCTTTGCCAGTGTCTCAAAGTATAAGGCAAGTAAAGGAGAAAAAGGTTGCCCCTGCTTGGTTCCTCTGTTCAAACACAACTTAGTAGAGAGGAACCCTCCCACCTTGATTCTTTCCTTTGACCCTTCATATATCTTCATAATAAGCCACATTATTATCTGGAAATGGAAATGTTGCCGCTGCTCTATTCTTAAAGTCCAAGTGACTCTACTAAATGCCTTCTCTGTATCAAAACCTGTGAACAGTAACGGTGTCTTCTTGCACTCTGATTGCCTCTGGATCATCACTATTCAGTTAATATAGAATGCTTTGCCTTCCCTCCACAAAACTACATTGATCCATGTCTGTCAGTTTTGGCAACACCTTTGCCATTCTGTTGGCTAGTACAGATAGAAACACGTTGTAGTCATGGTTCAAAATTGAAACAGTATACTATATTGATGCTGTGCAAGTAAGCACAGATCATTACTTTTCAGACTTTGTTAGTTTAAGCTTTCTTGTAACCATGGGAATGAGGTTGAACTTGCCCTTGATGGGAAAAAATAACCTGGATCGGGCTGGAGATAGGATTGTCTACGGAGACGGCATGAAGTGGACAATGGCTAGCTTTCTGGTGCCTGTGCAATGTTGGTGGAGATCAGGTTCAAGGGTGTGCACATGAAAAAAATAGCTATGGGCTTCCCATAAGAGAGAGAGAAATGTTATTGTGAACTATGCCTCAGAAGTGATTTTTTTTTTCTATGTTATTTTTGCAACCTTGCCTGCTGACTATCAAACCTTCCCCAGCTGGATACAAGCCCATTTTTTCGTCTCTGGTGGGAAGGCCCCAGAACCATGGTGGCAAGAGTTTTCTGGATGAGTCATCATTCAGGCATCCGTTAAGATTGCTTGTGTCCTCACCTGCATCCCAGCTATGAGGACATTTGAAAGGCTTAACCTCATCCCCGGGGGTGGGAGACAAGCTACCTGCATTACTGTTAGGGTCCATAGTACCCACCCCGTGTGCTCCTGTGCACTTGCTAATGAGGGCTACCACTGTACATTTATTGGGTGGTCTGAGAGTTAGACCCCAGGCTGCCTACACATTGCTGTTCTTTCTCTGAAGGACTGTGGCAGTGTGTGTCCTGCTGTGTTCCATCCCCCCTTCCATGCATACTAATTTTCCCAAGTTTGCTACTCAGAACTTTCCATAAGTATTGCATTCAGCCTTGCTTTTTAACTTCTCCAAATCTATTGGGTTTCTAATACCATGGTGTGAATGGACCCCATTTCTAAGTCAAAGTATGATTAAAGTTCATGAAATAAGTTTTATTTCAATATTTGATGTCAGGCAGAAGTGCTCTTCGCAACACCCACAATGTGCCCATTAATAACTCTTTCTGCAATTCGTATGGAATTACATGTATTGGTAACATATCTAAATATGATTGTAGATTCTTTTTCACAAACCAGTGTATGAAACTTCAGTGTGTGGAAGATTTTCAATCCATATATATCTAGTTAATCACTGTATATTAATCTGATCAGATAATGGTAGTAGAAGTAGCAAACTTAAACTCGTCCCAAGTCAAAAAAAAATAAAAAATATATAATTTTGAAATATTGTACAGAATTATTAAGTGTTCGAAAGTAATACAAGCAGGGTAGGCAGTCTGTTTCCAGTCGAAAAATCCTTTATTAAGTACCCAGACAAATGATCCAAGTAAAACAAAAATAACAGAGTAATGGTTTCCTCACAAGCTTTCGAACAGTGTGTGTGTGTGTGTGTGTGTGTGTGTGTGTGTGTGTGTGTGTGTGTGTGTGTGTGTGTGTGTGTGTGTGTGTGTGTGTGTGTGTGTCTCTCTCTCTCTCTATAGATATATAGATATAGATATAGATATATATATATATATATATATATATATATATATATATATATATATATATATACACTTTTTATCAGGCAAGGGAGTGGTTTATTGTGCTGTAAAACCAAAGTGTTATTGGTATACATGTTAAATTCACATCCCTTCCCCCATCAGTGTGACGTTCAAGCTGGTCCTGCCCTGCTTACAAGCTGTACTTTAAATAAAATTAATAATGATGTGGTACCTCTAATTTAACCAGATTATTAAATAGATTATTAAGTCTGTAATTTTATCCAAGACAATATACTACTTGACTGGAAACATATAAACTATAGACCATTTGGCAATCAAAAAAAAAAATAAATATATATATATATATAGTTAAGGAAACTTTGATCAGGTGTGAGCAGGAAGGAAAGACTCTGCTGTCAGAGTCTGTTTTTCCACCCCTACCAGACCCTACCCCAAGGGTCAACGGGGAGGAAAAAGATGTGGTTCCGAAAACCCAAGTTGCCTTTTAAGACACACATGGTGAACCCCCCCCCCTCCCGGACCAGAGGAGGAGGCAGTAATGGAAGATGCCGCCCTCGTGGCAGTGGGGGTCCGCAAAACCAGGGCGACAGAGATCACTTCTTTGGGAAGCCCTACCAGCTCTCCTGAAAGGAGGCCTGAATGTCCTACTCTGGAGGCAGTCGGGGGTTGCTTATCTTTTTATCAAGACGCCTGGCTCAAAATAACAAACGACAACTGGGTATGAAGTAGTATTTCCAGAGGATATTTCATTCCTTTTACCACATCCCCTCCACTGACAAGAAAAATCCCGGATATTCCGCCCAGTTACCGGAAACGGGCAGCAATAGAGGTCCAGTCATTGCTAACAAAGAGAGTCATCCAGCCAGTCTCAGCAGACCACATAGAATCCGGAACTTACTCAAGATTCTTTTTAGTCCCAAAAAAGACAGGGGACTGGAGACCTATATTGTACCTCAGCAGACTAAACAGATCTGTCAAGAAAGAGATGTTTCGGATGGTCACGCTTCAGTTGATACTTCCCTTTTTAGGGAAAGACAGATCTCCAGGATGCGTACTACCACATAAAAATGGCCAGACCATCCAGGGATCATCTGTGCTTCTGGCTGGGAGCCAATCATTACCAGTTTCGAGCCCTGCCCTTTGGTCTCACTACAGCCCCCAGAGTGTTCACTAAATGCATGGCAGTGGTCACGGCTCACGTGAGACGTTTAGGATTCCAGGTGTTTCCATACCTAGACGATTGGGTCCTCACCGCCATCACCAGGCATCAACTCATTCAAGCCAGGGTTCATAGATTAGTACTAGGCTAACTGCCCTTGCGAGACATTTTTAAGCCTAGCCAGTTATCCCCTGGGACACCACTCTTTCACTCTGCAGTCAGCTGGGCATTACAATAAACTCAGGAAAGTCTGCCTTGTCGCCATCGCAACATACCGTTTTTTATCGGTGCAGAATTTGACACCACCACCACCACCACCATGCTCAGACTTCCAGCAGAAAGAGTCTTACTACTCCATCAGCAGGTCCGCAGTATGATATCCAAAACAAGGCTCCAGCATCAGAAGTACCAAAATTGTTAGGCATGATGGCAGCTGCAATATTAGCCATACCACTGGGTTGCATGCACATGCGGATTTTGCAATGGCTGTTGTTCACTCAATGGTCTTACCAAGAGCTCCCAATGTCTCATCTTATAATGATCACGAACACATGCAAAAAGGATCTTCAGTGGTGGTTGACCTCTCTTCAGTCACGATAGGTCGTCCTTTTTTTTTACCACCACCAGCGGCCACAGTAACCACGGATGCTTCCCTGATGAGGTGTGGGTTGGGGGCATTTTCAGGGAAGAACAGCCCAAGGCACATGGACCGATCAAGAGACACATCTGCATATCAATGTCCTAGAGATGAGAGCAGTACTTTTAGTATTGCAGTACTTCCAGGGCTCTCATCCTCTGGATACAATTGCAATTCAGACAGACAACATGTCAGTGGTCTGGTACTTGAACAAACCAGGAGGAGCCAGGTCCTACCCACTTTGTCATGAGGCCCTAAGAGTATGGCAGTGGGGTATATCCACCCAGCGCTTTCTTTTAGCAATGCACATCCCAGGGAAATCCAACGTGATAGCAGACAAGCTGAGCAGAGCAATTTTGTTGTCTCACGAGTGGTCCCTCAAGAAAGAAATAGCTGACAGGATATTCCACAGGTGGGGCCAGCCTTGCTGCAACCTTTTCACCAGCCACATGAACACGAAATGCAGAAGCTACTTTGCCCTGATTTCCCCCTCTGGGAGAAGCCCCAAGAGACGCACTTGTACACGATTGGCCTCTGGGTCTCCTCTATGCATTCCCACCAATTCCACTGATACCCAAGGTACTACAGAAAGCAAAAGCCCTGGGAAGGACCATCATTCTAATAGCCCCTCATTGGCCTTGTTAGATTTGGTTCACCTTCCTTTGACTTCATCTTTTGGAGGATCCCTGGATTCTAGACCCAGTTCCAGATCTTCTGACGTACTCATCGGGGGAACTTCATCCCTCTCTTCAGTCCCTGAAGCTGACAGCTTGGCTGCTCCAATTCCCATCATAGCCAGGTTCCATAACCTTTCTAATGAGACGAAGCAAATTCTCATATCCTGTCATAAATCTTCTATGAGAAAGCTATACCTTAGCAAATGGAAAAAAAATTCTATATGGGCCTCTCAAAACAACATTAATCCATACCTAGCCCCTATGGCCTCTATACTAGAGTTCTTGACCATGATCTTCAAAAAAGGAGCTGCAGCAGCAACGGTTCGTGTTGAACTTGCTGCTATTTCTAATTTTCACCTTGGATTTGAAGGGTTGAACATTGTCACACAAACTATCCAAAGCCTTTCTCAAAGGTACCTTTCATCTCAGAAAACCTGTGAAATCTCCTTGTACTCCATAAAATCTAAATTTTATGCTTTCATGCATTATTCTCCCTCCATTCGAACCAGCTTCCTCATGTGACCTTAAATTTTTGTCTTGGAAGACTATCTTTTTAGTAGCTATCATTTCTGCCCGCAGAGTGTCAGAGCTTCAAGCCTTGTCCATTAAGCCTCCTTATTTGATTTTCCATGCTGACAGAGTCTCACTTCGAACGAACCCCTCCTTTTGGCCTAAAGTTTGTACTGAAGCTAATCTTAATCAAATTATTGATTTGCCAGTATTCTTTCCCAATCACTCCAACAATTTAGAATATATGCTGCACAAACTTGATGTTCATAGACGGCTCAGATTTTACTTGCATAGAAAAAAAGATTTTAGGAAATCTGAACAGCTTTTCGTTTCTTTTGCAAACTCCAGGAAAGGCATGCCAGTGACCAAAAGAACTCTAAGTGGTTATCTGATTGTATCACATTTGCTTATTCAGCTGCTAATATGCCCTTACAACATAAAATTAAGTCTCACTCTACTAGAGCAGTTTCTACATCCTCTGACTTTTCCGCCAAACTTCATATAGATAACATTTGTGCAGCAGCCACTTGGTCAAAACCTCATACCTTTATCACTCATTACAAAGTTGACAGGGCCTCCTTTGGGTCTACTGTCCTGAAAAACATAACTCCCGTGAGCCACCCGAGATAGATGGTGCTTGGGATACTACCCATCTGTTAGAATGAACAGCGAGATAGAATAACTTCACATAAGGAAGTTATGTACTTACCATAACGTTCCATATGAGTTGTTCATCTCGCCTTCATTCTTACTTCCCACCCTCCTACCCCCTCCAGGGGTTTTTCGAAGACCGAGATGCTGGATTCTTCCTGGTTGCTTAACCCTTCAATAGCTTTCTGTTATGGAGTGATAGAATGACATATGGTATTATTATACGCAACAAACAAGATCTGAGGTAACTCTAGGTGCATCATGGGATAGGGACTTGGCCTTGAGCTATCTATAGACCTTGAGCTTTGTAGTATGCTGAATCGGAGCCGAGGATCGGCTCCGAACCCATCTGTAAGAATAAAGGCGAGATGAACAATTCACATGGAACGTTATGGTAAGTACATAATTTTTTTTTTTTACATGCAAAGTGTATATGTATATATTTATATATATTTTTTGATTACCAAATGGTCTAAGGTTTATATGTTTCCAGCCAAGTAGCATATTGTCTTGGATAAAATCATAGACTTAATAATCTGTTTAATAATCTGGTTAAATTAGCGGTACCACATCATTATTCCTTTTATTTAAAGTACAGCTACTAAGCAGGGCAGGACCAGCTCGAATGTCACACTGATGGGGGAAGGGATGTGAACTTAAAATGTATACCAATAACACTTTGTTTTACAGAACAATAAACCACTCCCTTGCCTGTTAAAAAGTATACATATAGTTAGAAAGCTTGTGAGGAAACCATTACTCTGTTATTTTTGTTTTATTTGGAATACTTGTCTGTGTACTTATAAAGGATTTTTGGCTGGAAACAGTCTGCCTACCCTGCTTGGATTATTTTCAAATACTTAATTCTGCACAATATTTCAGATTATATATTATTTTTTTGATGTAGGACAAGTTTAAGTTCACTACTTCTACTACCATTATCTGATCTGATTAATATACAGTGATTAACTAGATATATATGGATTGAAAATCTTCCACACACTGAAGTTTCTTGCACTTGTTTGTTTTTGGACCCACTAATTTAGTGGCTTGTTTGAGACTTCTGGGATACCACGGTGATTACTTGTAGATTCTTTTTACAAGACCTGTTGCTCCTACTACTATTGGAACTGTCTGGATTTCTTTCTTCCACATTGCTCTTGTTTCTGCCTGTAAATCTTGATATTTTATGACTGTATGTCTCTGTACGCAAGACACTGTAGTCACTGGGTATAGTGATTTCAGTGATCAATTCTACTTTTGTCTTTTTTCATGGACTACTATATCTGGTTTTCTCACATGTTATCTTTTGAACTGCTGGTAATGGGTGATCCCATGTGATGTAGACTTCATCATTTTCTGTGATGCTTTGTGGCTCATGTTTCCAGTGTTTTTCAGCCAGTTCAGTAACATAATGTTTGAACAATCCCCAGTGCAACAGTCTTGTCACATTGTTATGCCTTTCAGTATACAATCCTTCTGCTATTAGTATGTCACAACCAGCAATGAGGTGTGCGACTGTTTCCAATTCTGTTTTACAAAACCTACATTTGTCTGTTTCGCCCACTTATTCAATGGACTTCATAAACCAACGTGTATGTAGCCCACTATCTTGGGCTGCCGATATTAACCTTTCATCTTTTGGTTTGAATTTGCCTCTCCTTAACCATTCCTGCGTTAGATCCCGATTAACATGAGGTTCTTCCAGAAGTTTTCTATACTTGTAACTATATTTATGCATTTTCCACATTTCTTGCCTTCTCATCTGATCCTTCACCTTGTATTCTTTCTTTTGTTTTTTTGGTACATTCAGTTGCTGCCTGTTTTTTATCTACTACTGGTTTGATCTCCATTCCTACTTGATGCCAATATGCTTCTGCTAAACTAAGCAGGAAAGTCATTTTAGATTTATTCTATTCATGTTTCAAAACATTCACTACATTTGGGTCTTGTGAGGTCAGCAGATGTGTGCAGTCCCACGACTGCAGATCTATACATGTAATCAATTTCAAGGAGGCCCAATACCTCCTTCGTTATAGGGAATATATAATCTTGGTATGCACTGATTTTTATAAGTAATTAATTGAGCATGAAGCATCCTTGTTTTTCTGACTAATCTATCCAACATGTTTTGGGGCCAGTCAGTCACTTCAAAACAATTTGGGACAGGAAGAGCAAATTGGTTTATAACTTGAATTTTGTTTCTAGATGTCAACTCTGTTTTCAGGATTAATTTTTCTTCCTTACTGAGTTTTATTTGCATTTGCTCATGTTTTATTGTTGATCCTTCATCCATTCCCAAATATTTATACACCCCCTCTTGCTCAAGTTCTTTTATATCACATTCTTGCCCCAAACTGATGTTTTCTTGGTGCTGCAGATTTCCTGCTTTAAAGGTTGCTTTTCCACATTTATCAAGACCAAGTGACATCTGAAAAGGTTTTGACTACTTGTAGTTTTGGTTTCAGTTCCTAATCTGATGAGCTGTACAATTTTAGATTATCGACAGAGAAAATGTGAAGTCTTTACACTTTGTTGTTTTCTAGGAGCCAAATTATAGCCATGGCCTAATCTGTTAAGTAGACAGCTTAAAGGGTTAAGGGCAAGAAAGAATAGGAGTGGTGACCGGGAGTCACCCTGGAATGTCTCACTTTGAATTTTTATCCCTGGAAGAATAATTTTGTCCTTTACCATGGCTTAATTGCAAAGTGGTCTGCCGCAGTTTCATGATCACTGTAATGTAATCGATCAGTGTGGAGTGTGTCTTATACATTTTTAAGCACTCTTTTATCCATGAATGTGGAATACTATCAAATGCTTTTTTTTTGTAATCCATCCATGCCATTCTTAAATTTGTCCCCTTTTTACAGTTCTCCATTATGACTTTATTTAGCAACAGATGATCCTTTGTTCCATATGACTTTCTTTTGTTACCCTTTTGTTCTATTGCCATAATTGAATGTTCTTCTAAATGACTGTAAACTCTGTCATCAGTTCCGGTATATAGTTTGTACATTGTAGAAAGGCAAGTTACTGGTCTATAATTTTTAGGATAACTTGCAGATTTCACTCCTAAGTAGGAGCATTATTTTTCCTGTTAGCCTGGCTGGGGTGTCCATATAAATAGTTTTTACTCATGGCTAAATCTTCATGCAAAGATGTTAATACTTTTAGCCAGAAGTTAGGTACTGCATCTGGGCCTGGGGTTTTCCAGTTGGAGGCTTTTCTTAACTTTATCAGTCTCTGGCCGTTACGTCATCCCATTTCATATCCTGTACCTTTAAACTTCTTATTCTTTCTTTTACTTCTTCTATCCATTTAGCATCTTTATGTTCCACAGGATCTTTATAGATATTTCTCTAAAATGTATCTAGTTCTTTATTTTTGGGTGGTCTTTCAATTCCTTTTGCCTTGCTTCCCAATTCTCTATAGAACTTATTGGGGTCATCAATATATTTCTTATTTTGTACTTTTCCTTTATATTTATCCATGTATCTTCTCAGTTTTTCTGGTTGTGCTGAGATTTTTAGTTTATTATTTGCAATAGTGCAAGCTATATCCTGAGCCTTTATAATACTATGCATTACTTATATCACGTCTGTCTTTCCGACCATTTTTGTTGATCTGTTCCCTCTTCTCTACTCTTCTAACAGTGTCACTTTTTGTCTTAATTGCATTATATATTTTTTTCTGTTTGATACTTCCATGACCGTATTCAATTTCTCCGCTTCCTTTACCTTACTAACCTGTGTTGTTCTTGTAGAATTTTATCCTGTTCATTTGTTTTATCAAATGTCTGACTTTTTGGGTTTTATTGACCTTCTGCAGTCTCTCCCTGTTAAATGAAGTAACTCTTCTCTTAGCTCATTTTGTTGTAAACTAAGGGCACATTCTTTGTTCCCCATTTCTTTCGGGCATTCTGTAGAGAGTTCTATAGCATCATCCTGTGGCACATTCTCTCCATTTTCATCCTGTCATCTGCTGCTCTGTCATATGGGAACTCGCTGGCCTATCGCTCCTCAACATTGACTGCATCAGAGTTGCCATTGTCTCCTGTTCTTCCCTTGCTGTCCAAGTCCAAATGAACGTTTATGCTGGTTTCTTGTGGAAGGCTCCAAAAATATCATTGTATGGCAACTGCCTAGTTGTTTCCTGTTCTACTGGGCTCTCCTTAATTTGGATGTCTGTTGCTCTATCCTGCTGTGGTGCTTTCAGAGTTAGATTTTCAACACTGAATCCTTCACTTTGCAGGTACTCCATAACCTCAGTTTCTGTTTCTTTAACTTCTCCATTACTAATCTTCTTTTCCTCTTTGTCTTATTATTTTTTATATTGTATAGTTTTCCATGTCCGTATTCCTTTGCCTGTATTTATCTTCAAATATCTCTGGTACTGCTCTTTTTGTATTGATTAATTTTGCTTTCTGCTTTGCATAAAGAATGCACCATATTAAATCTCTTTTTCTTTCCCATGTCCATATTTCTTCTTCAGATGTCTCCTGATCTTCAGCCTTGCCTTTGTGGCATAGATCACGTCTGAAAAAGATCTGTGAATCACCAGTTCATTTGGCTCCTAAATTAAAAAATAAATAAAATTTCACTCAGCATATCATCATTATTTTTGAATCATACGCACATTTTCATTATAGAGTTTTTAACCTAGTCATAAGAAGCTGATATTTTAAATTTGTTACCTATTCAGACTTACTCGAGCCTTCTCAAAAGCAAGTTGTGGCCTTCTCAAGGAGCTTGGGATCACCATACGAGAAATGCTAGCGGGTATGTATCATTGACTTTGTGCTGACTGCTGATCTCCTCTTGTTACTTTGACTTCTTGAACTTCACTGTCAAGCTCAGTGTTAAGAGAAATCTCAGATCAGCACTGATTCTGTAGTTATGCCCATCCTGAATAGCCTGTATCATGCTGGCTTGAGGGAAGGTGGCTGGGAGGGCACAATAGTAACTTTTTCATACCTCTGGTCAATTATGCGAGTCCCAGTGATTGCCTTCTTTTGAAAAAAATATTTGCAAGAGGGACAAGCCAACATGGCTTTAATATGCAAAGTGAAAAGTTCAAGGTAAATATCAGACAGTATTATTACACAGAACTGGTGACCAGTGAATGAGATAGCCTTCTTGAGAAGCATTTATTTATTGGGGAAAGTCAAAGTCTACATGTAACCCCTTTTCATTGGAGGCCCCGGGAGGAAAGCTCTATTCAAAATGTTATACTGCAGTTAGATTTATAAGTAACATGGACTACATTGTGAAGAATGTACAGGTGCAGTTAGGAACACATGAAATGTCAGTATAATCTAACTGTAGTATGTGGTGCATACGTTTTGAATTGCTTTGAAGCATGTCCATGTCGGTTGTAAGGTTATGTTAAGTAAGTGTACTGGAACAATGAAAACAGCAAAGTCGTTTACTGTAAGCATAGTACCAAGTAGCATTATAAGTCAGTGACCTATAAATGGTATTAGTCAGTAACAATAGTTATTGTGCCAAGCAGCATTTGCAGGCTTATGAAGTCAATGTCAAGAAAAAGTAGCACGTTACACAGTAGGCTTTACCAAGGGATGATAGTAGGTTCAGAGGCAGTAACAGAATT
Source organism: Protopterus annectens (assembly GCF_019279795.1). Taxonomy (NCBI): domain Eukaryota; kingdom Metazoa; phylum Chordata; order Ceratodontiformes; family Protopteridae; genus Protopterus; species Protopterus annectens. The sequence goes on along the minus strand of NC_056725.1, from coordinate 1,807,447,024 downwards.
AAAGAACATAAGAGATAGACATGAGGTAGTTATGAGTGATGAAAAAGTAACTGCTGGGTAAGCAGGACCTACAGGTCAAGTTCAAGTTTAAATTTATTTCAGTGCTTATTTCCTAAGCAGTACTACTACTGCTACAGTTTGAAAAAGATTAACAATGAAAGCCAAGTTAAGGGACAGGTGTGACCAAGTACTATTAAAGTACTTGATGTGTCAAGACAGTACCAAATAAGCTTTTTATTTGATGTAGTTATCTATGCTTTTTATCTGATGTAGATATCTGTGCTTTTCATATGACGTAGATATCTGTGTTATGCTTCAAATCTTCACTGTCTCTGCTTTATATTGCATGTTCTCTGTCAGGCTAGAAACTATAACTGATTGATCACAGAAGCTTGGAGTCCTTGGCTGAGGTAAATCAAATGCAGTATTGTACTGGATTTTCTGTATTTACATTTCCAAACTGAGGGCTGGCGTAATGGGCAAGATGTTTAACACCCAGTCAAGAAGTACAGTGTTTGATTTTCATTCAAGGGAAATTGGCTAAGCTTAAACTGGCCCACAAGGGTAGCTAGCCTAGTACTAACCAATGAACCAAAGGCAGGGAGACAGGTACGCTGTTCAATAAACAGAAAAAACTGTTTGCCTTCCTGGCTGGTGGTATACATCTTGGTCTCCCTTTTCATTGCTCTTGTACATTGTGGGCACCCACCCACATTTTCTTATCCGTTTTACTTTTACGTCTCAGTTCTTGTTTTTTATGGTTGTAGTACTGTACAGTGCATCTTTGAGATGTTTCCTTCATTTAGATTTCTGTCTATCTGAAAGATTTGTGCTGGGCAACATTTGACTCTGAATTTTTGAAAATACTGCACTGCGTAATCTGATTGAAAAATGGATAGTATTTTTATTAAGTGCAGCTACATTTTAACCAGCTGATTGAGTTGTCCAGCATGGTCTCATGGTCCAAACTCAAGTCTTCCATAACATATTAAGTTTAATTGCTTTCTGTATTCTTACCCATTTTTCCAGCAATAGCATGCTCTTTTGAACATAGTATTCCATTATGTGAGATGGATATGATAGGACCTACAGTTTAAGTAAGAGAAGGGGTGCACAGACACACACAGCACTTAGACTGAGTTGTGTTCTTTGAAAATGTGTAGACTTTTGAGAATACGCTTCATTCTTTTGAAGAGTGGGACTTTGCTGAATTGGCTCATATCCATGTTCCCTATTTATGATAAAGAAACGCATATTGATTGCAGAGATTTCTGCTTTTTTTTTTTTTTTGGTCCCTGCTGCCTGCCAACTATCAGCTCCCTGTGATCTATGAGTGGGCTGTTCCCTGTTCCTGGCCAGTTCATTCCCTGAAATGTGAGAGCCAATTGCAAAGCCATTATTATGGTCGCTATCGGGGCTTTTTCTGTTTATAGCCTAACTCCATTCATGATGGCTGACATAAACACTTGTGTCACCATAGAAGGCCCAGCTATGCCCTCCCCCAATACTTCTATGCTGACTCATGTACACTGCAGCGGGCTATCTTCACCAGCTTTGCTCAACCAAGCTTATGTCAACAGTCTATATTCCCGTTCATTACATGCAGGCCTTTACCCTACATGTTGATATTCACCTGACTGGTACCACCAATTCCTCTGTGGATGGGCAAGTCTGCATCATCCTGTTACTTCCACTGCCCAGTTCTTCCATTGCCTGAGCAGTTAGATAATTTCTGTTCATCTAGGATATAGTCTGGGCTTTATTCCTTTACTCCACAAAGCTGGGTTTGGGATGTCAGTTTTGACTGGAATAACAAGCTTCATTCATATCTGAGCAATACATTTCTTAAGTTAAATTTAACACAAATGGTGTCTGAAAATCAAGACCCAAACTCTCCGTTTAATACTGAGCAGCAGACCTAACACATTATTTTGCCCCAGGATACTTCTTTCAGACATCAGTGACCGCTGTGCGTGATGCATGTTACACACACACCTAAAACACGCACACACACACACACACACACACACACACACACACACACACACACACACACCTAAAACACACACACACACACACACACACACACACACACACACACACACACACACACACACCTAAAACACACACACACACACACACACACCTAAAACACGCACACACACCTAAAACACACACACACACACACACACACACACACACACACACACCTAAAACACACACACGCACACACACACACACCTAAAACACACACACACACACACACCTAAAACACACACACACACACACACACACACACCTAAAACACACACACACACACACACCTAAAACACACACACACACACACACACACACACACACACACACACACACACCTAAAACACACACACACACACACACCTAAACACACACACACACCTAAACACACACACACACACACACACACACACACCTAAAACACACACACACACACGCACACCTAAAACACACACACCTAAAACACACACACACACACACACACCTAAACTCAGACACACACACACCTAAAGACAGACACACACACACACACACACACACACACACACACACACACACACACCTAAAACACACACACCTAAAACACACACACACACACCTAAAACACACACACACACACACTAACACACACACACACACACACACACACACACACACACACACCTAAACACACACACACACACACACACACACCTAAACACACACACACACACACACACACACACACACACACACACACACACCTAAAACACACACACACCTAAAACACACACACACACCTAAAACACACACACACCTAAAACACACACACACACACACACACACACCTAAAACACACACACACACACCTAAAACACACACACAAACACACACCTAAAACACACACACACACACCTAAAACACACACACACACCTAAAACACACACACACACCTAAAACACACACACACACACACCTAAAACACACACACACACACCTAAAACACACACACACACACACACCTAAAACACACACACACACACCTAAAACACACACACACACACACACCTAAAACACACACACACACCTAAAAACACACACACACACCTAAAAACACACACACACACACACACCTAAAACACACACACCTAAAACACACACACCTAAAACACACACCTAAAACACACACACACGCACCTAAAACACACACACACACCTAAAACACACAAATCCTTATTGCTTTAGCTTCCTTACTTCTAGAGCTGGCCCCATGAGGTAGAGGGATAAAGTCTTGAGTTAGTGGCCTGAATACTTAAGAAGCTGCCCAGGGAGGAGTGGAGTTTGTGACTGACATCTGCTGAAGGATTTACATTGTGAGTTAGACTCATTAGACAGCGGGAGTATGCATGCTTTAATATAAGAAGTTTGAGTGCAGTGGTGGTAGCTTGCCTTTGAGAGCTTCTGCTGTAGCTTAGCAAAGCAGATGTGCTGTAGCACTCACCCAAACAGGAGGGAAGCATTGCGGGCATTGCACAATCCTTGCCAGCCAGCAAAGAGGGGGTTCAGGTGTAGATGGCAAAAATCTCCTAACTCTTCACAGGATGACTACTGTGATCCCCAGCTTTCATCTCCCATGTCCAGCTGCTCAAATGCCAGAAAGCAGGGAAGGAATAAAGCGTCAGTTAAAGAGAGGCTTAGTGGTTATGGGGATCAAAGGGGTCAAAAAGAACATTAAGAAAATGCCCTTACATTCTGTGAGGAGCCTTTCCTCATTTCTGATTCAGGGTTCTGAAATAAATAATAACAGTTATGACTGCCAGCACTTCTGAATAAACTTGTACAGTTACTGGCAAGATTCTAATGATGGTATAGCAGAAAAGCAAGAAGAAACACTAAAAACGTGGATAACTTAGACCAAAACAGTATAGCGAAGTAAAGGTATTTTCTGTTGTCCATGTTTAATCGAGTAAAATCCTAATTGTTGATAGAAACATTATTTATTTATTTATTTATTTAACATTTGTTAACCAGGAAAGTCCAACTTGGAATGAAGCCAATTTTCAGCGGCAGCCCGGGGTGAAAGGCATCAGACGCATGTCTTTGTAACTTGGGAGGAAGCAGGAACACCAGGAGGAAACTCACAGGAATGCAGGGAGGACATGCAGACTCTTCACTGAAGGCACCCCAGCCGAGAATCGAACCAGAGAACCTCTTGCTGTGAGGTGACAACGCTACCGCTGCACCAGTACACCATCCATATAGGAAGCTGCAGAAGAGGTGGACGCAGCAAATAAATAGCTATAAACCTCCTTTTAGAGTATACAGCACATTTACTGTGGAAAAAAAGTTCTTGAGGCAGTTACATTTCCTAACTGGAAGGAGGCCCCCAAAACTCTTAGTCTAGGTATCTATGGCTACGTGCTCTGATATAGTCTTCTTCAATGACACCTTCCTTAAGGGACAATTTCTGTGTTTCTGACTCCCCTGATTTTCACTATCCTCGCCCCTTTTCTATCAGCCTGTGTACTACTCTAATGGCTTTTTATTACTAACTTCGTATCTCTTTTTTACCATAGTTAAGGCCTTCTGTAACCTTTTAAAGAAACCCCCTTCTTGTTGACCTGGCTTTGAAGGAGTTTGCCTCTCTTCTGCACATATTCAGTCATTCCCTTCCCATTAGCACTTTTCTTGAGATCTGGAGGCATGTCACAATAATTTCACTCTCCAAGCAGGGAAGCCCATTGTCCATTAGCAAGTACTGCCCTATAGTTTTACTATTTCCACTTAAAAGTCTGCTTGAATCTGGTCAAACAGTGCAGTGAACATATAGATAAAGGTCCTGTATGCTTAACAGTAAGGTGTGCTGTTACCTTGCTGACCTTCACATACAAAAAAATGTGAACCTTGCTGAGACTCTCTATTCCATCTACCAACTTGGTTCTCTTGGTGAGCTCCCCAGATGTAGGCCTCCATAAATTATATTGCGCGGTTTGTCCGTTATCTAAAGCGTACTGCTTTTATGTGGTATTGATCACCTAGCTGTCTTTTCCCAATCAGTGTTCCACAAGGCTCTGTGCTGGGTCCTTTCTGTGTGGCTTTGTTTATTAAATCAACCCCCTATCCTTTAGATTAGCCTTACATAATGCCATTTTATTTATATATATACTGGCAACCTTGCCCTGTTTATGTATAACAGTTCGCCATCTGCCTCCATGCTTGTATTCATGTGTGAACTGAAGAACACTAGCAAATAGCTGGAGCAGAAATGACTCCTATTTAACTTATGGTCTAGAACAATGCTGTCTGTTACCCTTGTTGACCACATCTCTCTCTTTTCAACTGGAAAGTAGCCCTCTCTTCTTCTGACACATTTGAAACCATATCTTGCTTTAGATACAGTGGATATAAAAAGTTTACACACCCCTGTTAAAATGCCAGGTTTTTGTGATATACAAAAATGAGACCACAGTAAATCATTTCAAAACTTGTCACAACTTGTACAGTTCAAATGAAATACAAATCTGTTAGGAGAAAAAATATATAAAAAAATAAAAAAAACGTACAATACGCTGGTTGCATAAGTGTGTACACCCTTAAACTAATACTTTGTTGTAGCACCTTTCGATTTAATTAAACTATTGTCATCTTGGGTACACACCTGCCAACAATTTAAGGAGACTATGATTAACCCCAAATAAAGTTCAGCTGTCCTAGTAGGATTTTCCTGACATTTACCGAGTTTACCTGCTACAGCAAAAGCCATGGTTCGCAGAGAGCTTACAAAGCATCAAAGGGATCTCATTGTTGAAAGGTATCCGTTAGGAGAAGGGTACAAAAAAATTTCCACAGCGTTGGCTATACCATGGAACACAGTGAAGACAGTCATGAAAAAGTGGCGAAAATATGGGACAACAGTGATGTTGCAAAGAACTGGACGTCTCTCCAAAATTGAGGAAAAGGCAAGATGAAAACTGAGCAGGGAGGCTGCCAAGAGACCTACAGCAACACTGAAGGAGCTGCTGAAATTTCTGGCAAGTACTGGTTGTGTACTACATGTGACAATCTCCCATATTCTCCATATGTCTGGACTATGGGGTAGGGTTGCAAGACAGAAGCCTTTTTTTTTTTTTACACAGGAAAACCTCCAGTCTCGGCTAAAATTTGTAAAACAATACATCGTCTCCTAAAAGCATGTGGGAAAATGGTCTGATGAGACCATGGTTGAACTTTTTGGTCACAATTCCAAAAGGTAAGTTTTGTGCAGAAACACTTTGCATCACCAAAAGAAAACCTTCCCCACGATGAAGCATGGTGGTAGCAGTATCACGCTTTGGGCTTGCTTTTCTTCAGCTGGAACTGGGGCTTTAGTCAAGGTGGAAGGAATTATGAATAGTTCCAAGTACCAGTCATGTTTGGCCCAAAACCTTCAGGCATCTGTTAGAAAGACGAAGAGGAATTTCACCTATCAATATGACAATGATCCCAAGCATACATCCAAATCAACAAAAGAATGGCTTCACCAGAAGAAAATTAAAATCTTGGAATGGCTTCAGCCAGAACCCAGACCTAAATCCAATGGAAAATCTGTGGTATGACCTGAAGAGGTCTGTGTACAAAATCTATAGCATGACCTGAAGAGGTATGTGCACAAGAGATGCTCTCACATTCTGACAGATTTGGAGAGCTTTTGCAAGGAAGAGTGGGCAAGTATTGCCAAATCAAGATGTGTCATGCTGATAGACTCCTACCCAAGAAGACTAAATGTTGTAATTAAATCAAAAAGTGCTTTAACAAAGTATCAGTTTAAGGGTGTGCACACTTATGCAACCGCATCTTGTACGTTTTTAATTTTTTATATTTTTCCCCTAACAGATTTGTTTGTTTTTCAATTGAATTGTACTGGTTATAGGTCACATTAAAGGTGGGAAAAGTTTTGAAATGTATTTATTGTGGTCTCATTTTTTTTATATCACAATTTTCCTTTTGTCTTACAGCCTCCTACAATATATCCTACCTACTTCTTCCAAAGGGCATCTATTCTTGGTAATGCCATATTCATTCCCCTTTGTTTAAGATGCACTATTATTTCTTTCTCGTTTCTGACATGCTCTTGCCTCTGCACACTTTTTAGTAGGGTTTTCTGTTTTACTGTGCTGTGTTCCCACCTAGAACACCCCTCTGTTACACTAATTATTGTAAACCAGTTACCTGTAGTGCTGATTGTTCACACCTTACAAAATATTCAAGTGTAGACAATTAAACTTCAACTGTTAGCACATTTACGCCTGTGCTCCATTAGTAACACAACCCTCTGAGACTCTTCATTCTTTTGGCTCATTCAGCAGTATGCTACTGCACTCTGTCCCTTTTTCTTTCTCTCTTTATCACTGTGTAGTTCCTTAAATTAATCAGAAGTATGTTAATTGACTGAAGACTGCTCGGAGTCAATGGTGCTGCAACTGATCAAACTGGTGTAAAGAATAAGAACATAAAAGTGTTCCTAATGTAAGCATTAATAAAATGCAGCACAACTATTTTTTTCTTGGGGGGGGGGTTGCTAGTCCATAACCTTCCACTGCACCCTACATAAACGGAGCAACTCTTGACATTGTGCAAATATTCCCCTTTCCCAATATTCTGTATAAAATGTGTGTGTTGGAGGGAGTGAGCTGAAGACCTCCACATGGGGTAAAAACAATGTCTGACATAAGTCCATAGCTGACCAGAGATGTGGTCTGTTCCTTCAGTTTGGATACTGTTTCAGTTTGATCAGTTGGATCTTCATCAAGTGTGACGTCAGTCAAATATATCACGGCAGGTGTGCTTCAGTTATTTGGGCTCCAGACAAAGTAGATCACATTATAATGTGTTGTGAAGACCTTCTGTTTTAGTGATGCTAAGTTTTAGAATGAACATCTCTGTTCTCAAACCACTTTTAGTTCATTCTTCACAAAACTAGTTGTTTGAAGAGCATTACCACCTTAAATCCCTAAAGCAGTTATATTTGGTAAAGTCAAACTATTGATGTGGTTGTTTCTCTGCTTGGCATTAGGTTATATTGAACTTTGTTTGTTAGACATCATTAAACAAGTGTTTTGTGGGGGATTTTATTGTTTAATTCTAAGTTATGTCTGAAAAAGATCCATGGGGCATGGTCCACTTAACTGAATAAAAAGCAAAATGCCTATGTGTATGTATGTGTCATTTTAATTTTTGGGATGGTAGGGTTTAGTCTGCGCCATTCTCCTGCAATACATTGGATTGTTATTTAAAGGATCTGATTCTTCCATGAAGTACCAGACCCCTTGAATGCATAAAAACATACATATATGTATATATGTGTGTGTATATATATATATATATATATATATATATATATATATATATATATATATATATATTATGTGGTCGGGGGCATCCCAAAAAACATATATATATATATATATATATATATATATATATATATATATATATATATAATATTATGTGGTTGGGGGGGCATCCCATACTATTTCATGAAGTTTCCTGCATACTGCTGGGGGACTTGTGAGTGAAGCACATTCATTTTTTTTTAACCTTAAGTCAGGATTTCTGGGACTTCACAAGGCCCAGAACACTTTTATGTTAATATTTATGTAGCATTCCTTTGTTAAAATTCATGCTTGTCATTATTTGATATACTTTATACTTTAAATATATTCTTTACTTATTATGACTCTTCTGGCTTTATTCTTAGCAGCTGTTGTAGTATCTTTTGAATGTGATTGCTGACATTTCGACAAATCAAGGTGCATAATAGCACACCACACCCTCGTCCTGATGTCCACTGCAAAAATCCCTAAGTTGCTTCCACCCAAGTTAGATGACTTGTGTACATTGCTTCAGCCATTGTATATAAAAGTGGCTTACACAATGCATTGCATTTCATAAGTATGAGTGCTGCATCTCCCCTTAACCCCCCCCCCCCCACCACCACCATCATAAGAAAGCTGTATTGCAACCCATATGATATAAGAATAAAGTCTGGTCTACATGCTACTCTATTTTAAATCAATGTAAATAGCAGAAATAAAAGTGTAAAATACTGAAAACTAGGGAGCTCATGTCAAAGTCAGTTAAGTGTTAAGGCAGTACTGTTTTCAAGTAAGGGTTAAACTCCGTTCTATTCCGAGTCAAAGGAATGGCAGTAAAACAAGTCATGCACACCTGCATAAATCAAAATGTGTCTGAATCTGGACAAATCCTTTTAAAACTGAAATGGGCAGCATCACACAAATGTCAAGTTTTCTCATTGTGAAGTGCTTTTCTTTCCCTTTGATTTTGTTTTGAGTGTTTTCATTGAAGCAAAAAGTCTTGAAAATGTGACATACGTTCATACAGACATGAGAGAAAACAACTACATAAAAGATCAGCCTGTCAAACTTATGTGGATGTAAGCCAAAAGCTGGAAATACACATTAGTGGGAGCAATAGCTTCTGTCATAATAGCTACTCTGTCCATATTATCGTGGAATGTAAATAGCCTTATAGTTGTAGACAAAAAAGCAGAGTACTGAATTTTATACTAAAATGTAGGGTTGCAAATAGAAATGTTGCAAGAGACACATTTGAATAGAAATATGCATATAAATCTGACAAAGGAAGGATTTCAGGATGGGATATTCAGTAGACTATCAATGGCAAAAGAAAAGGGGAGTAATAATACTGCTTGCTAGAGGAGTTTCAATAGTGACAGGAAAAAATACAATAATTGTACATCTGTGGTAGTTGGTATGGCATATAAAATATTGCAGCATAGGATTTTTGCTTGGAAGTGTCTGCATAGGTTATACCCCAAGCAGACTTCATATTTTTTCTGTGGGTAGACAGAAAATGCTGGAGGTGTGATAGGAAGGAGAGAAGTAACTGAGAACATATTTTTGGGAGTGTATTGAGTTGGCAGATTTTAAAAATTCCCTGCAGAGTGCTGTGCCAGAAATTTTGAGGGGAGCAAATGGCTGTAACTAAGGAAATGATTCTTTTGAGCTGGGGTACAGGATCTGAATTCCACAGGCATAGTAAGGCCTTACTAAGTTTTTAATGCTATTGTCTGCCAAAAAAAATCTATTACTAGAGAATGGAAATAATCTAACAAAGTATAATTGAAGTACTATATATTGTAAATGAGATGGAGGAAGCTTCAGATCCCAAAAAGCAGCCTGCCTTTCCCTTCAGCAGGTAGTTTGTGGCCACACAAATGGTACCCGGTCATGAGGAGGTGGAGGAGGAAGCATGCATGCTTCTCCCTTTCCACAGTTTGTGGAAGAGAGCTCTTCTTTGACAGCTTGAGTGAACTAGATCACTACACCCAGATGATACACCTATAAGTAAGTGTTAGCAGTGCTGCAGGCTTAATCAACTTCCTCCATCAAGGAGGAGTGAGTTGGTGTCAGCATTCCATTGTTCTGCCCAGTCTCCCCTGTGCATGTACCACCAATCGAAGACCGTCTGGTCTGTAGTCAGGACTTCACCATTTTAGTCTACACTACTACACATTTCTTATTCTTAAAGGTTGAAGGCTGGGCTGTGGAACCCCACCTGATATCCGTCATAAACATGGATGAGCTTTAAAGTTTGCCTTACTGAAACCCACCATAGATGCTTATAAATGTCTCTTATTTCCCAGTTCTTACAGTTTCATGTGGCTGGATGAATGAGGAGAAGTCTGTTTTGGTCACTACTTACCGTATTCCTAATGCTTTCTTAGGAATTATTGTGGACATACAATCACCCTTCCCTGGAGGGACATACAGACTGTCTTTTACCTATGCTGCTATTTGAACCTGGATTGGCATTATTGTGGTGAGCTCCTGTGCTAGTGGAACAACCTCATGTAAATAACTTTGGGCAAAGAGCCATTCTGCTTTTTGAAATAATCATACTGTTGGAACTCTGGTCATTTCTGTCGAGTTTCCATTTGTTAGTATTGGCTAGTCTAGTCTCCTTGGCCTTAATACCTGGAATCTACCTTTGTGCCTAGGTTGTTTAAATACAGAGTAGTATATTTCTGTCATTTCCATGTGTTGACACCTTGCTGTCTTAATCTGTAAAAGTTTCTGGAAGTTTACAATGCTGCATCGACACATAACTGTGCCTTGATATATTCAATGAGTAATGATTTCCATCTTTAGTTGTATACATTTGCTGATGTGTCCTATTTTATCTTTTTATTAAAATGTAAGATGTATATGGAAATATAAAAACATAATTTCTTTTTTAATTTAGCGGAAAATGTGGCAAAACAATGGAATGTTACTCGTGAACAACAAGACCAGTTTGCATTGCAGTCCCAGAACAGAACTGAAATTGCTCAAAAGAAAGGGTATTTTGATAAAGAAATTGTACCCATCTCTGTGCCATCTAGAAATGGTAATTGTTTCTGCATCTTTTTTTTTGTTTTATGCTTATTTTTACTATGGTTTGCAGAAAATAATACTGTAGTATACCACCAACATGCAAAGTGCACACATCAGCATTTTGACTATCCATTTAATTTGTTGTACTCCAACAATAATAAAATACAACTTTACAGTTCTATGCTAGCATTTTTAAGAATTTATTTTCAGTTTCAGAGTTAAAAGTACTCCCAAACTGTCATACTTGTTACTAGTAAAACAGAGATATCATAGCTACACTTTAAATTAGCTGTTTTGTGGCTAATTTGCATCTGCTGATATAATGGGTATTGCTTTAAAGAAGAGATGTTAACTTTCAACTCCCCAGAACTTGTGTGCAATTTGTTACAGAAATGCTTGCAGCAGGTGCATACTGCAGTTAATTTTATTTTATTAATATGCTTTCACCTTTTGTGACAGGCGCAGACTTCTGGTATACATGTCAATTTGGAGCTGATCTTTAACTTTTTTTTTCCAGGTGTAATCCCAGAGATTACCTCATGATAATACAGAGTGTTGCCAGGAGTGTAGTTATAAATTTCTGTTTAATTTTATTGTCTGCCAAACCACCTTGAATTTGAAATGAATACATTTTTCCAAATGCTTCCTGTCTCTACTTGGTTAAGAAATATACTTGTCACTTTCAGTTGATGCCCAGTATATCAATAAATAAGTCATTTTCAAATGCTGAATTAAATCTTTAAACCATTTCTGTACATAATCTGTGTTTTAGGCTGTTCTTTAAGCAGTTATTTACTTATTGTTTCCTCTCTAAATTGCAGTGTTTCTGAAAGGCGAACGCAGATGTACTTGGATGAGTACAAAATGTGTACTTGGTTATACTGACATTAATCATTCATACATAAGTTGCTCCCTCACATACTTTCCTTTTCCTTGCTTACACGGAAGCAGGGCTTAGACTTCAAGAACAGTATTGTTTACACTGTTGTTTGTGTACAATTGTTTTCTCTTTAGAAAAACAAAATGCTGTGTTTGACAGTTCTACAATATCCTACCAACTGCAGTAACCAAATACTCTACTAATAGTACTTGGCAGAAATGCACATTTATTAAGTGAGATGTCTGCATTCAAGTTTACCAGCCTCCTGGAGGTTGAATGGTAGAAAGAGCAAAACCTCCTTCATTAGAGACGTGTGGGCCTTACCTCAGCAGAAAAACTCAGTTGATGCACTTTGCTTTTCAAGTTGATTTTGGATGAATTGACATGAATCCCATTTCCATTGTTCAATGATCTTTGGCTGTAGGGCATTGGCATCTTCTTACACTATAGAAAGTATTTTGGTGAATACTGGATTTAGAGAGGTCACCCTAATACTGGACAGAGCAGCCCTGAATCCTAGACAGCCTCAGCACTTGAACCTGTCGTCATTAATAGTGTTTCAGGCTTGGAAGCATCATTAAGTTCCACTGTATTGATCCCAAAAAAGGTGCACCACTTCTTTAGGGAAGATATTGACTTCTTTATTCCCTTGAAGAAAGAAACTTGAAAGCAGACTATCTTCGTATTTCTTTGCCCCAGCATAAGTCAGAGACACCTGCATTTTTCTTCCCACACTTGGTGACAAGTCTGTCTTCTGTGCCATTTTCGGAAAGGGCTTGTGGAGTTGTTGCCTTGGCCACTGGACACAACTGTGCCTTTTCAAGGGTGAACCAGAACTACTCTCTGTTCAAGAGATATACTCAAGAGTCATGCCATATGCAAACAGAGACTGAGGAACTCAAACCCTGGAGTACAGGAAGTAGTTCTTCAACAGTTCATAGCCTTCATTTTGTGCACTGACTGTTTATGCCGTGTAAAAAAAACTTGCATACCTTTTGTTTTCCAGGTACTTGATAAAATGATCTTTCTGTCAAACGCCCTGAAATGTAGAACTATGAGGATGTTAATAACCATGTAACCAGCTATACTATTTATAACAAATTCTGTGGTCTAGCAGCTTCCACTGGCATCTGTCTCAGAACACCAATCTATCTGTATTTGTCTTTACATAATGAATTTAGATAACAGATCCTTGTTTTCGTTTTTGTTTTAGGTGAGATGTAACATTTACATTTGCAATTTTTGTCTGTTTAAAACTTCCAAAAAGAGGAGTAAAAGTCTTTCAAATAAACTGTACAACAGAAGGAAAAAAACTGTTGCAGTAAAGGGTGAATTCCCAAGACTGGAAAAACTCCCTTGTTAGCCTCAGCAAAAAACTGAGATCCCTCATTACATCCTCTAAAGCTAGCTATGAAAACAAAACTGCTGCAGATTCTAAAGGAAACCACACAGCATTCTGTAGTTATGTCAAGAATCTACATGGCAATACTCAGATCTGCTCTGAGTTACAGCACAATGGCTATATATATATATATATATATATATATATATATATATATTGGCTGACAGGTTCAGTGCGAACTTTACCCCCCTTTCACCACTAAAGGGCCTATCACAATACCTGAGGAATGCCAAGTCCCAATTATCACATTACACAGGTAAAAACGCACTGTCCAAAGCCAAGAATACAGCTTCCATAGGACCTGATAATATCCCTGGCTGTGTTCTACATAATTACAAAGTGAACTGGCACCACACCTGAGTACCCTGTTCAATCACAGACTGATTTCAGCCTTTGTTCCTACTGAATGGCACACTGCTACGGTCATCCCACTCCACAAAGGGGGAGCGACTACAGACCCTGTTAACTACCGCCCCATTAGTCTGACGAGTCTGATATGTAAGGTTGTGGAGCACATCATCATCATGGACCTTATAAATAAGGACATAGGGAATCTCCAAACTCTGATCCCCACCTAGTTTGGGTGTGTGAAAGGTAGATCATGCCTGCTCAACCTGATAGACTTCTTCGAGTCTGTCACCAGAGCTGTGGATGAGGGCAAAATAGTTCACACAGCCTACCTAGAACTTGCCAAGGCCTTCGACACCATCCTTCACTCAGGAATAGGTTCATAGGTAGTTACTATTCCTATCTGCCTGAAGGCATTTATAAGCCTAGCCAGAATGTGTTGACTTTTGCCAGCTCCTTAGATTAGTTCCCTGTGCATCATCTGTCCAGCAGAGCCACTGAAGTGATCCCCGAGGTAAACTTTCTGTTTCTCATCCAGTCGTCAAGGTTTCTCTTGAAGAGTGTTAGCGAGGAGCTCTGCCTAATGTAGATTGGAATCTTGTTCCAAAGCATGGGAAGTCTCTGTGACCGGAACCTATCCCTCCAGCACGTCCTATTTATTGTTGTGGTGAGGTTTAGATCCCTAGAGCGTGTGGCTCAAGGGGATATGATTTTCTTTAGGTGGAGCATGTCCATCAGTTCTGGGTTGGACAGGGCCTTGTATGTCAGGCAGAGATCACCACTGAGTAGGCGATATGCAACCGAGTACAGCTGGAGTTTCTTCAGTCGAGCTGCATAGGGCAACTGTTTGAGGCCAGTGATCCTCTTGGTGAGGTACTTCTGTGGTCTTTCTAGCTGTTGCAGGTGTCTTGTAAGGTACATCCCAAATGGGGCGTTGTACTCTGTGATCGGTCTGATGAGTAGAGGGGGACAATGGCCTCCTTTGATCTGGATGCGAACCCTTTTGTGATTAGGTGGGCCACATAGAAGGATTTTCTAACCACTTTGGCAATGTGATTATCAAAGGAGAGATTGCTATCTACTTTAGTCCCCGATCCCTTATTACGTCTTCCGTATTTAGGGGACTACCGTATTTAGGGGACTACCACCAATGTGGTAGTTTGTAGGTACTTTATTTTTTCCAAAGGGGATGACTATGCACTTTTTGGCATTTAGCTTGAGACCATGATTTTGACACCAGCTATCTGTCTCAGTGAGACTTTTTTTTTTGGAGGATGTCTGTGTCAGCCGTAGAGTCAATTATAGCCCCTAGTTTGCAGTTGTCTGCGAACTTGGTCATCCATAGTCCTCCTGTGCTTGCCTGGACCTCTGAGAAGTATATGCCAAACAGGAGGGGTCCTAGGACTGAGCCCTGGGGAACCCCACTTGTAACTGGTTTAGAGTCTGACCTAGCTCCCGCAACTCTCACCATGTGGGTTCTGTCCATGAGCCAGTTGGCAACCCATCTTGTGACGTATGGGTTTATGTTCAGGCTGGTGAGCTTGTCTATAATACCAGAATGGGGAATGGTGTCGAAGGCCCTTGCAAGGTCTAGGTAGGCTGTGTGTACCACATTTCCCTTGTCTATAGCCTTGGTAACTGTCTCAAAGAAGTCCACCAGGTTCAGGAGGCATGATATGCCCTTAAAGCCCAACTGGGTAGGGTCCAGTGTTTTGAGGATCCCAATGTCTCTGTTAATGAGTTCCATGATGATGCGCTCCATAGCCTTGCAGACAAAGCTAGTCAGGCTTATAGGGTGATAGTTCTGGGGTCTGTTGTGGCTCTACCTTTGTGGAGTGGAATAACCGTTGCTGTGCGCCACTCTATGGGTACGTAGCCTGTGGAGAGGCTGAGTTTGAACAGTGTGTTTAGGTGAGGGGTTAGTTTGTCTTTGAGCTCGTGTAGGACGCAGCCTGGGATACCTTCCGGTCCCATTAATGCTGTGTTTTTGGTTATGGAGAGGGCTGTTTTAACCTGAGTGTCTGTGATTTCAGGGGCTCTACATTCTTCTGATATGGTTATGGGTCATTTTGGGGGTGGGGGGGTGAAGTTTGCACTGAACCTGTCTGCCAGGATGTTGGCGATATCGGTCGGTTCAGTGTATTTTGTGCCGTTCTGCACTAACTCAGAGCAGATCTGAGCATTGCCACTTAGATTCTTGACATAGCTAAAGAATGCCTTGTGGTAATCTTTGGAGTCCTTGGCAATTTTTCTTTCAAAGTTCGCCTTGGGTGATTTTATGAGGGATCTTAGTTTCTTGCTGATAATGATCAGGGATGTCTTCCCTTCTTGGGATTTTACTCTTTTTTTTTTCTGTACTAGTTTCCACCTTCTATTGTATAGCTTCTTTATGGCAGGGATCCACCAGACTGGTTTCTTTTTCTTGTAGGAGTGAGTCTTAGTTTTGCTTGGGATAGCACAATCCATGCATTCTTGTAGGTGCCCGTAGAATGCATTAGTAAAGGATTTTGCAGCTTGGACAGCATTATCCTTTAACATGGGAGCTTTGAAACTTTCCACCTCGGTCTTAAGTACCGTGAAGTTTGCTCTTGAAAATTTTTTCATGGTGGTTTCCTTCTCCGGGGGTGAGGGGGGGGGTGTGGATATCCAAAGTGATTTGTTTATGATCAGATCTAACCAGTGAGGGGTTGACGTCCGGTCTGGAACACCAGTCGCCCATGTTGGTGATGACCAGGTCCAATATGTTGTCACCTCTGCTGGGAGTGTTGACCAGTTGATCCAGGGCGTTTGAGTTTATAAATTCTAGGAAATGTTGGGCAAGGGAGTTAGTACTTGAGTAGTTCTGCCAGTTAATGTTTGGGTAATGGAAATCGCCCAATATTAGGGTGCTTGGTAGGACCTTTATGTTTCTCAGTGTTTCCAGAAATGTGGAATGGGGGTTCTGGGACATGGTGGGTGATCTGTAGCAGGCTACAATTTGAATTGCAGTTTTGCCCATTGTTAGTTGCACTTGGATGATCTCTGAAGCATCATGCTGTGCCACTAACCTGGAGGTGTGGGTATCCTTGAGGAATATGGATACCCCCCCCCCCGCCTTTTGTATTTCGGTCCGGGTTCTGTGGCCGAAATGTATGGTACGAGTTGTAGTCTGGTAGTGCTGGTGTGCTCTCTGGAGCCTTAAACCAGTTTTCTGTTACTGTACATATATCTATTTTCTTCATGCTGAGGAGTACCTCGAGTGCGTGTATTTTGAGGTTTAGACTTCTGGCATTGAGTAGCATTACCCTCAGTTTTTTGTTACTTGTGCTATTTACGGCAGTGGGTTTGTCTTTTGAGCCTTGCCTAAAAAAGGTACTATGGGGGTGGCAAGTGCCTTTGCCAGTATTTGAAAGCATAAGGGTGACGGGTGCAAGCCATATCTAGTGAAGCAGCGTGGCTTGTCGAGCTTGTCCTCTAAAGCGGACAGACACTAGATCCCCTTTGAATGACACCAGAAACTTGGCCAGTTGTTGAAATTGATTTTTTTCCTAATACCGGGGTATCATTCTTGGTGAGGGCAAGTTGCTACTCAGGGTCAGGGTCATACCGGCCTGGGCTATGTGATCAGAGAGCTCTTCCATGTCTCTTTTCATGTAGTCCAGGGAGGTACAGCTCAGGTCATTCACTTCAACATGGACAATGACATAGTCATATTTGTACTTGTTCTGGAGTGACCTGAGTGATTGTGTTATGTGGCAGATCCTGGCACCCGACAGGCAGCTAACAGTAACCTTCTCCTTATTCAGCCTAGTGGTTTTGTGAAGTATGTGTTTCATGGTTTGTGTTTGGAGGTGGAGGTTGCTTGGATGTCTGCTTTGGAGGTCTCTGTTGGTTTGGCAGATTTTTATTTAGAGCCTCCAAGTATGTTTTCGTGTATTTGTGTGTTTTTTGCCGGTGCTGGTTTAATGGGTCTGTGTGAGACTGGTGGTGTGATGCAAGTATTTCCCTTCTTCTCTTGACTGTCTGATCCAGTCTTGGGTTGAGAGAGCTTAGCCTCCAGTTTCGCTGTATAATTGCGTCTCTCGCATGTATTCGTGTTTGGTGGTAGGAGGAGAGGGTTGTCTGTGTACATGAGGCAGTTGTAACATTGTCTCAAAATGCCCAGATTCACCAGTTGGACTGGAGATTACACCTGAAACTGCCCTTTGGACATGCCTGGATAGGTACAATGAACTTTTTTTACTGAATGGCTGGTAAGGTCGGGTAGAGAGCCTTATCCTTCTGTACAGTATATAGGGGGGTCTAGTGCTAGGGTTTATAAGTGCTTGCTATGAGTTTTGAACAAGTGCCAGGCTGAGAAATGAATGGCTTGAGTGCTTAAGTTGAACGTTTGTCTAGTTCCAAGAGACAAATTGAAGAGGAGACTTTGTGGAGCAGGGAATAGTTGTACCCTAGCTAACTGGCGCTGCCCGGTGCGTAAAACCTAGCAAATACGTTTTTTTATGGCAGGGAAATGAAAGAGATAGAAATTAACCCAAAATGGCCAATAAACTACTAATTTCTGGGCTGAATCCACTCCTGCAAGGACAGATAGGCTGCTCAAAGCTCCCCTCTCTCACAGATGAACAGAGAGACTTCCTTGTATCAAAGTAAGATATGGGCAAACACAGAGATTTGTAACACAGCCCTGAATTCAGCACTTACCTGAAAACTGGACTATACTAGCTTAGTTAGGCGGGAAACAAGTATATTTTTATATTTTTATGTTTTTTTTTTTTTTTTTTTTTTCCAGAAAATAAGCAGATACAATTAAAAAAACAACTTTAAATGCACAGAAAAGGATACTTATCTCAGATCAGAGTTGTAGTCAATGCCCCTAGTAATAAAGTAGGAAGATTTACAAATACAGTAAAAGCAGATGAATAAAGTGCAATTTTTTTTTGTTATATATAAAACAATAGAAAACGAACAAACTGATTTAAACAAGTTACCCAATTAACCAGAAAAAAGCTCAAAACTGAGCCTTTTTCCAGCAGTCTTCAATCAGACAAGCTCTAACTGCACACTCCTGCCACTAGTGCGCAGGGGAACCTTCTCCAAAAAAAAGATTGCCTGGATCAGTGCTCAAGTTATACAAACAAAGCTAGATTCAGCAGGCCTGAATCTGGTCTGTGCTACAGCAACAAGGCGCACCTATTTCAGAAAGAAACTGTGTATAAATAAGCAAGCACAATAAGCCTGTGACTAGAAATTCCCAGCTCAGAAGGGCAGAATCCAGCCTCTCCTCCCACAAGATGCAGACCACAAACCTTCTTAATGTAGAATAACTGGCCTGAAGCCCAAGTGCTTAAACTAGAACTAATACACTTTTAGAATAGCAGACACTGAGCTTTCAATCAGCAATTCCTAGCTTGAAGGATGTAAGCTACTTGTCCTGCCACAGCAGTGCAGTGCAGACCACAAACCTTCTTAATGTAAAACAACCTGTATGAAGCCCAAGTGCTTAAACCAAAAGACTTATAATAACCATTACAATTTAATCCGGCATAGATAGACCCACTAAACTAGGCATAAACTCCTATGTCATAAGATGGGTTGCCAACTGGCTCACTGATAAAATCCACACTGTGAAAGTACCGGACTCCAAATCTGACTACTGACCAGTTACAAGTGGTGTCCCACAAGGATCAGTCCTAGGTCCTCGCCTGTTTGGCATCTCCTTTTCTGAAGTTCAAGCCACCACAAAGGGACTCTGACTGACCAAGTTCGCAGATGATTGCAAACTGGGAGCCATTATTGATTCTCCAACTGATCTAGACATTCTACAAAAAGGCCTCACTGACACCAATGACTGGTGCCAAAACCATGGCCTTAAGCTCAGTGCAGTAAGTGCATTGTCATTCCGTTTGGGAAAAATTTGGTGCCCATGAAGTACCACATAGGCGGTAGTCCACTAAACACCAAAGGTGTGATAAGAGACCTGGGGACACAGGTTGACAACAACCTCTCCTTTGATAACCATATTGCCACTGTAGTCAGAACGTCCTTCTATGTGGCACATCTCATTACAAAGTGTTTCTCATCCAGGAAGTAAGAGGTCATAATCCCTCTCTACCTGTCCCTCATTAGACCTATTATAGAATAAAATGCCCCATTTGGTACGTACCTCAATAGACACCTACAGCAACTGGAAAGGCCACAAAAATACCTCACTAAGAGGATCTTAGGCCTTAGACACATGCCCTATATGGACAGACTCAAAAAACTCCAGCTGTACTCTCTCTCATCGCCTACTTAGAGGCGATCTGTGCTTGATCTACAAAGCCTCGTCTGACCCAGAGCTGCTAGATATGCTACACCTAAAGAAATCCCAATCCCTCTGTGGCCACATGCTGCAGAGACCTAAACCTCATCACCACTATAAACAGAACATGCTGGAGAGGCAGGTTTCTAACCCAGAGACTTTCCATACTCTGGAACAAACTTCCCATTCACGTCAAGCGGAGCACTTCACTCTTTACCTCTTTAAGAGAAACCTTGATGAGTGGATGGGCACTAGGACGTTCGCCCCGGGGATCACTTCAGTGGCCGTGCTTGACAGGGGCACTGGGCAATAACTTTGTGCTGCATGATGCCAGGGAATCTTCTTGGGCTAGGCTTATATAGGTACAAGGGCTGTTAGCCTAGTACACACCTATGAACCTAAATGTGGATGAGTTTTAGATGGTATTTCAAGGCTCCCACAGAAGGGGAGCTTAGTGTTGGCTTAACAAAAGCACCAAGAAACAGATCACCTTTCCACCTCTAGGTCTCTCATATAAAGTTTTGAAGAGAATGCTTTCAAACTGTATAACAGTCCTGATTATTGGATGAAGCCTGAATTAGGAGGCCTAGGTGGGCTGAGAGGAGAGATGGCCCTGTTTGTTACCATCTGAAATCCTGTTGCTATATGTACTTGTGGCACAGGCACGGTGACAGTGTACAGAGTTACTGAGTAAATCAGCTAACTACTGTACAACACACATTAAGAAGTATGTATTGTACTGACTTGCTAGGGCATGCTGTATGGTATCATACAGCAGCTGCTGTACTGAATATTGCTGTGTAGCACTGCATTGCACTACGTGTTATTCAAAAGCACAGTTGCAAGGTGTACACTGATGAGTACCAAGCATTCCTATGCTTCATTCAAGATACTAAGATAGGACTGTTTCTTCCTTGGGGGCTACTGTGATTAGAGTCTGTGAATTGTGGTAGTCCTCAGTGGCACACTGTACATAAGGCACAAGATAAAGTTACTCCTCTGTACCTTACATACATGAATACCAAGGCCTGTCTTTAAATGCAAAGCTTGGAATCGCACAGTAGTGATCACATATTAGTGTCTATCGTTTGTATGTGGTATTTATACCTTGCACCCCCAGTAAGGGGAGATTTATTTCAGATATGAGAGTTATATAATTACCATAAAGTTGAATATAGATGAGCAGGTCCATCCTTGTCAACATATTCCCTCTCTACCTCCCTGCATTAGGGCACATGTGATCTAAAGGAATTCCTTATGATAAAATGTTTGTGGTCTACTTCAGCATGGCCTAACAGAGTTCTGGAGAGGATGCTTTTTGGCCGATAATTTTATTTATTGCATTTGTTTACCAGGATAAGTCCACTGGGCCTAAAAGAGCCCATTTTTAGTGGAGCCCCGGGGAGAAAAGCTCCAACAAGATACAGAAAAAATATAAACATTAATTAGTAGAGGCAGCTACAGTGTTACAGATAATAAATATAGTAACATATATAGAATATATACATAAAAGCAGGAATCTAGTTTGTTTGATTACAGTAATATATACAGAAAATATACATTAAAGCAGAAATCAATGAATTCAATCAGAGTGGTATAAACAGAGATCAGTATTATTGTACCAGTATCAACAAGTGAAGATAAAAATAAATATGGAGAAAATATCATCAGTCACTAGCAGCAAAAGACATAGGAGTTTAGTAATCATATAAGGAGAGTGAAGAGGTTAGGTTATAGAGCAGGAACATAGCCAGGAAGAGTTGAGTTGATTTTTCAGCATTTGTTTGAAGGTGGTGGTGCTGCATGTGTTTCTTATAGAAGGCAGAAGTGAGTTCCATAGTTGGGCGACAGTGAAGGCATAGAGGAGTTGACCAGCAGGTAAGGTGGGCTTCTCTACTTTTAGAAGTAGACGATTTTCAGATCTTAGATGCCTGCTGGAATGGTATTTGGCAAGTAGAGCTGAGAGAGCAGGACAGTCTGTAGATTATTTTGTGCACAGTAGTTAGTTGGGTGAATGAGAGATGGTGGGGGAATTCCAGCCACCCTAATTGTTTCAGTGACTTACAGTGGTGGGATGAGAATGTGGCCTTGTTGGCAAATTTTGCTATTCTGTTGTAACACATAGCAAGTTTGGATTTTGTAGAATTTCGGATATTAGTGAGGAGAGGGGCACCATAAAGGAGAGAGGGTAATAAAAAGGTAGTTGCAAGGGTTTGTCTAGTAGAGAGGCTAAGAAAGTGTTGGTGCCTGTAGAGCATACCAAGCTTTTGGTGTGTTTTTTTGATGTTATTGTTTGTGTAGGTCAAAGTTAAGGTTTTCATCTATAATAATGCCTAGTAATTTAGTGTGTGGGACAACTTCTATAGTGGTATTGTCTTGGGCTTGTATAGTGAAGAGTTTTTTATCAAATGGAGTGGTTTTCCTAGGAGTAAAAATTACTAGTTTAGTTTTTTTTTTTGATTTAGGTTAAGATGATTGTTAACCATCCAAGATTCAGTAGATGTGAGGGCATTCTGGGTAATTTGCTGGAGTTCAGAGCTGGAATTTGCAGTGCATACTGGATTACTGAGCATTGTGGGAGAGTGGTGTGAAAGTTGTTAATAAAGATGCTAAATAAGAGAGGACCAAGTATGGAGCCTTGGGGTACCCCTGTGGAAGTATTGAATGGAGAGTAAGACGGTTGCCATTTGGTGGATTGCTGCCTATTGGAGACAGAGCTGTTGTACAATTGTAGGGTAGGGGGAGAAGTGTGAAGGGTGTATAGTTTAGAGAGTAGGATAGTGTGAAAAATGGTAACAAAAGCTTTGGAGAGGTCAAGAAAAAGTGAAGCAATTATTTTACCAGAATCCCGTGCCCAGTTAACTGTATCAAGGAAGGATAGGAGGGTGGTAGTGGTGCTGTGTCCTGGTCTGAAACCATCCTGAGTGGGTGATAAAATTTGATTTTCATGCAGGTGGTTGAGGAGTTTGGCATAGATGCATTTTTCTAGTATTTTAGAGAGGGGTGAGAGAATTGCTGTGGGTCGAAAGTTTGTGGTGTCTGTGTTGGTGCCACCTTTGTGTAAGGGAAGAATAAATGCTTTTTCCCAGATGTCTGGGACAAGGGATTCTTTAATTGATCTGTTAATGAGTATGCTGATGGGATAGGCTATAGAATTTGCTGCTAGCTGCAGGAAGTGTGGGGGTAGATTATTAGGGGCCAGAGTACAGGGTTTTAGCTTAAGTATAAGTTTTTTTATTGTGCTGGTGGGTATGGGGAGAATTTTAGGTTAGGGTTAAGGGCAGACTTGTTTTCTGGGATGATTTGGTCATCAGCTGTCTTGGTGGTGTTAACTGTAGGAAAGGTGGCAGTTAGGTTAACTGTGGTGTCAATGAAGTAGGAATTGAAGAGGGTAGCAAGTTCAGTGGGAGTTTTCTGTGAGTCAAGGGATGGACTGCTTTGAGAAGCCTGGGTGTAATAGTTGGCTGATGGAGGACCAGAATTTTTGGGGATTATTTTTATGTTGGCTTTGTAGGTGGAAGTAGTGGTCTTTTTTATCAGTGGTTATTAGACGTTTTGCATGGTTGCGGAGTTGCTTGTAATGTAGTAGAGTTGAGTGGTCTTTGTTTTTCTGCCATGATTTCCAGATTTTATCGCTTGTGGACATTACTTCTTTGGTGGATTTTGAGAGCCATCATGCATGGTTATGTTTTATTCATTTTTGGCGGGTGGATGCTTGCCTATTTAGGATGTCTAGAAATGTTGAGTTAAAGAATTCAACAGCCTCATTAAGTGGTAGGGATTTGAGGGGTTTCCAATTTACTTTAGGTAAGGTTCCATTAAATATGGATGATTGGAAATTAGTAAAATTTCTGGTAGATTTGTATTGGTGTTGGCCTGTGGTTGGAGTAGTTTTGCATATGATATATGCTGGGTGGTGGTCACTAATGGTATTAGGTAGTATGCCTGCACTGATGACATTGAAAGGGTGGGACACTAATATCCAGTCTATTGTAGAGCCCCAGTTGTAATTTTTGTGAGGTCTAGTGATGTCTTCAATTAGTTGGTAGAAGTTGTAAAGATTTATGTTTTTTGAGGAGTTGTTGTGGCCTATATCTAGCCAATTGATATTTACATCACCTAGAATGATGGTTTCATTATCTATATTTTGGGAAGTCCAGGCAAGTATGTTTTCTAATACTGGTATGTTGTTTCCTGGGGAAGTAAAAAGAGCAAATATGCAAATGTTTTTATGGTTGTTTAGTTTTAATATAGAGATTAGTACTTCGGCTGGGGAGAAGTTGGGTGTCGGCTGGGGAGAAGTTGGGTGTTGGTTTTGAGTAGGGGATTAATGTGTAATTGTTAGAGAAAAGTATTGCTACTCCTCCTCCTCTCTTGTTGGGTCGATCGACTCACAGGCATGAGTAGCTTGGGGGAGAAATTCAGTGTCTTTTATATACGATTTCAACCAGGTTTCAGTAGCTGCTATAATATCTGGGTTGTACTTAGAAATCCAGGCATGGAGTTCAGGTATCTTGTTCCTAAGGCTTTGGAGATTTACGGTTGATAGCATAAGAGATTTGCTAGGTTTGCTGGAGCTAAGGGGGGCTGGGCCTGGGTTGGGTTGTACATCACCACACTGGGAAATAGTGCTTTGGCAAATTGTGTAGGTTATACTTCTCAGATTTTTCCTAAAAATGGTGTAGTTGCTGCTTGGTGGTATGATAAGGGGAGTCTCTTTGGAGAGGTAGAAATTTCACTTTGCATAGTACAGAGGTATTAGCTGTGAATAAGCTAGGGTGGATGTCTGAGTAACTTGATAAATGTCGGTTATGTGTGCTGGTTGTACAGGTATGTGCAATTGGTATGTTGGGTGTCTGGAAAGTTTTTTTCTCAAACTTTTTATTGATTTATAAACAATACAATTTAGGAGTTGACTTAAATATAAAACAACTTGGATTAAGCAAATTTGCAACTCATATAAGTATTAAAAAGAGATCAGAATAAAAATAACCTCACTCAATATGTACAATATATACAATAGGTAACCATAAAGTAAAAGATAACTAAAAATACAGATGCTATGACTTAATAATATTCCAATTTTGGGTATAAAGAAATTTCTAAAACACCAGACCAGAGAAAGATTTAAGGTATTAAATATTAATAATACTCAAAACCTTCTCTAATACTAAATTTTTGAAAGCCATTTTTTTTGGACTCTTAACCATGTTTTTTTGAGCATCAATATATAAGTAAGCCATTTTTTGGAAAATATCCCAATTCAGTTTGGTACGATCAAGCCAGTTTTGAGTTATGTAAAGTTTTATTAAAGAGCAAATAAAAATAACAACTTGAGTGTCGAATTTGGAGAGATAAATTATCGGAATGTGAAGTATAGCAATTTCCCAGGACAGAGTAGATTTATGATATCCCATTCTTTGTAGTCTTACTTTCAAAGAGGTCCATAGTCTATGGGAAAAATGACAGTACCATAGAATATGTAAAAGGTCCGCATGGGGATAAGAACAACATGTGCATGAAGAGGATTTATTAGGATTAAATTTATTTAATTTATAAGGAGTGTAGTAAGCATAATTGTTAATCATTAATTGTGTGTACAGTAGTTTCTTAAATGGAATAAAATCCCTAGTATATCTGATAGCCAAAAGTTTTTGATTTTCAGTTATTTGAGAATTATATTTTAACCAGCTACTTGAGAAAAGGCAGTTCTGATCCAGCACTAGATTCTTTATTAATTTGTAGGATCTTGATATCATTTTACCTGATGAAGATAATGTTTTAATTATCGTATTTAGATTATTTAATTCATGTTCTATAAGTTCAATAGGTTCATATTTACACACAATTACTTCTCTTAATTGGCGTAATATTGTAGAATGACTCCAATTAACATTAAGAATTTTACGCAACTCTATTAAGGATAATTCATTATATTTCAGGATATCCCAGACTTTCAAATTTTTTAATGAAGGATAATTTGTTAGATTAAAAGGAGAGTTATCTATCATTATATTGGGATTTAGATTAAGTGGCTGCAAAAGATGAGAATACTTATCTAGATTACATAATTTTAGTAGACCTTGAAAAGCTTTAATCTTTTGTTTAAGAAAAATAGAAATTTTACAGCTAATTTTCATCTCAAGAGAAATAAAAGGAATAGCTTCTGGATTTATATTTTTAGATATAATGTAATTATACAAAATCTTAACCCATAAAGGATAATTAATATCTTTACTATTTTTAAAATTTGAAATAGTTAAGAGCTTATTTGATGAAATAATTAGATAGTAAAGATAGAAGTTTGGCAATCCCAAACCACCTTTATCCTTAGAATTTGATAGTCTAGAATATGAGATTCTAATAGATTTGGGAAACCACAAGAATTTAGCTAACTCTATATTTACTTTCTCAAAGAAAGACTTAGGAATTATCTGATCAGAGGAATTAAATTGGTATAGGAATTTTGGTAAAATATTCATTTTAATTATAGCGGCTTTTGATAAGATTGATAAATTTAAGTGCTCCCATCTAGTAATATTCGAAATTATTGAATTCCAAACTTTACTTAAGTTATTTTGAAAAGAAGAGTGATTGTTATGTTCCATGTTAATTCCTAGATATTTCATACCAAAAACTATCTGGGTTTGTTGATCAGAAAACAAGTACGATTTATGGACCCAATGATTTAAAGGAAAAATGTGTGTTTTTGAAGGATTTATAAGATAATTCGAGGCAGAAGAAAAACATTTAATAGAGTTTGTTATTTTACTAAAGTCAGATATGGGGGTTTGAAAGTATAATACAAAGTCATCAGCAAAGGCAGAAAAATAAATTTTTGTGTTAAGAATCCTAGGGACTTTGTGGAAAGTGTTTTGAGTAATAAACAACAATAACGGTTCTAAATATACATTAAAAAGAAAAGGGGACAAAGGACAACCTTGCCTTGTGCCTCTGGTAATCTTTATAGGGGAAGAAAAGTAACCATTAATATAAAGTCTAGTAAACATATCTTTGTATAAAGTTTTTAAGAGGTTTATAAAGAATAAAGGAAAATTAAAGCATGACATAGTTTGAAAAAGAAAATTCCAACAGACTCTATCAAAAGCATTTGATGCGTCCAGAATCGGCACATATATTGGGTTAGAATCTTTTTTATAAGATGTATAATAGATTCTAATGTCAGTGTATTATCCCAAGTATGTCTGTGGGACATAAATCCTGATTGATCTTGAGAAATAATTGAAGGCAAAACGTTTTTCAATCTGTTGGCCAGAATAGATGTCAAAATCTTTGTCTAAATTGATTAAAGAATTAGGCCTATAATTAAATGGGTCAGTTTTTGGGTGTCTGGAAAGTTGTGATTATTGTTAGGAGAGAGACTGTAAGTGAGAAGCAAGATCAAATTAATAGTTGTGATGGACATGATGGTGGTTGAGGGTGGTGTTATAAAGAATATGAGCAGGATAGAAGTAGTTTAGAGGATGGAGTACTATATGGGCTTATTTAGAAATAGGTGGGGAGGTAGAGTACAATAATGAAGAGTATGATAGGGAAATAATTAGGGGGGTTATGTGATAGGTGGAAGAGAAGTATGGGAGGGGTCAGGCTAGTTATAAGGTTGATATTATGGGGGGAGGGTGGGGATGGGGGCAGGGAGGGGAGCGGAGTGAGTGTAGTGGGTTCAGCCCCACAGGGAGAAGACCTGAAAAAATTATCAGTTTAAAGGTGAGTACTGAGCTTAAAATATCAGTATCTAACAAAAGCTTAATTGAAGTAGCTCTGGAATACTTTAAAACTGCCAAACAGCCCTGTTTATGTGCCTGCAGTGTAAATTAGAGAGTTGTGATTAGTCTAGAGACTGTGCTGAAAGTAAAAGAAAAATTTACTAATGTAAACAGTAAAGGCTTGGGACTGTGTGTGTGAATCTGTGTGTCTGTGTGTGTCTGTGTGTGTGTGTCTGTGTGTGTGTGTGTGTGTGTGTGTGTGTGTGTGAGTGTCTGTGTGTGTGTGAGTGTCTGTGTGTGTGTGTGAGTGTCTGTGTGTGTGTGAGTGTCTGTGTGTGTGTGTGAGTGTCTGTGTGTGTGTGTGAGTGTCTGTGTGTGTGTGTGAGTGTCTGTGTGTGTGTGTGTGTCTGTGTGTGTGTGTCTGTGTGTGTGTGAGTGTCTGTGTGTGTGTGTGAGTGTCTGTGTGTGTGTGTGTGAGTGTCTGTGTGTGTGTGTGTGAGTGTCTGTGTGTGTGAGTGTCTGTGTGTGTGTGTGAGTGTCTGTGTGTGTGTGTGTGAGTGTCTGTGTGTGTGTGTGTGAGTGTCTGTGTGTGTGTGTGTGTGAGTGTCTGTGTGTGTGTGTGTGTGAGTGTCTGTGTGTGTGTGTGTGTGTGAGTGTCTGTGTGTGTGTGTGTGTGTGAGTGTCTGTGTGTGTGTGTGTGAGTGTCTGTGTGTGTGTGTGTGTGTGTGTGTGTGTGTGTGTGTGTGTGTGTGAGTGTCTGTGTGTGTGTGTGTGTGTGAGTGTCTGTGTGTGTGTGTGTCTGTGTGAGTGTCTGTGTGTCTGTGTGTGTGAGTGAGTGTCTGTGTGTCGGTGTGTGTGTGTCTGTGTGTGTCGGTGTGTGAGCGTCTGTGTGTCGGTTTGTGAGCGTCTGTGCGTGTGTAAGGCTGATTCAAGGTATTGGCCCAATCCAGTGTCAGTTGGCTGGAACCCTTCACTGATGTTGTGCATACACCTTTTAAGCCTTACAACCTAACAAAAACTAAGTTGCAATTCACCTGTTACAACTGAAAAGCTGTAGGGTGTCAGATTCTTGCTTCCTGGAGTTTTATTTAGTTACGATACAGTGTAAAAGGGCCTGTTCTCAAATTTGCCTGATGATTGCTTGGACTGCCTTAGAAATTTTTTTTTTTTTTTTTTTTTTATTATGGAGCTAAGCTACTCGATTGCTAGGTGCATTCTTCAATCTTGTCAGCCTTCTACACTGCCAATAAACAGATCAACAAAAGATAATCTTTCTGGAGTCTTGCATCTCAGCTCTTTTATTCAAAACATTGTTTCATTATAAGATCTGAATCTTATTACTGGAAGTGTATCACTCCAGCTGTAAAAATTTAAGGTTTATTGGAATGCATTTTCCATTGTAGAAGTACTTTTGAAGAATAATTTCTGTTCTCCAGGCCCTAGTAGTCTTAATATGTAAAGAACCATATTTGGTCTGTCACTAGTAAGGCTATTCATGAGGATTATCTCAACTTCCTACCTGTAATGGTCTTTTGGAGCTCTGTTAAATGGATTATTAGCCTTCATTGTATTTTCTTCCAATGTCCAAGTAGTTGAAAGACATTTGAATACCCAGAACTTATACTGGTCATTTTGGGTTTAACTGGTCAGGGTTAATTTTGTTTTTTAAGTAAACACGATGGTCATGTCACTCCAGGAAAAAGAAAGGAAGTAAAGCCAGTTGCTAATTAGACACTTTCTTTGTATTTGGCTGCCTACAATATGTTTGATCATTAGGAAGACCCTTCAATTTATTTCTATGGTGCCAGCATGAAAGCACCTCGAATCCAGTTGGTATGACACGAACAGCTTTAATATAAGACGCAACACAAAATGTTGACAATGTGAAATCACGTTTTCGTCATCAACTTCATCAGATACAATAAAATCTCAGCCTTCACATTTTATACTTAAGCATGACCAATGAAATTGAAGTTGCTATTAACCAATTAAAAACATTTAAACACTGCCATGTGGTGTCACTTCATTCACAACTGTTAAAATACAATAAATAGCTGTATTACAAAGCTGATTTAAAAAAATATGTATAATTCATAAAATAGAATACAAAACAATAAAAGTAAATATAAATATATATATAAAATTCTGATTGTAGGTAAATGTATAAACTGTCAGCTAAAACACTTTCAAAATATTCTTTTGGTTCCCTCTAGTGGCAAATGTACAAAATTACACAGGTTAATATAAAATCTAAATTGTATTATTATATTGCACAAATAACAAGAAAACCCATAGGTGTGCATTGTTTGTGTAAATCTGAAATAAATAAATGAGATTTTATTGTATCTGATGAAGTTGATGACGAAAACGTGATTTCACATTGTCAACGTTAGTCTTGTGTTGGGTCTTATAGTAAAGCTGTTCTTGTCATACCAAGTGGATTCAAGGTGCTTTTATGCTGGTTTATTATTTTATTTTAGCACCATCCGTTTCTTTTGGTTTATTTGTAGTGTACTTGAAGAATGTTTAACTAGAGGAATGGCTACTATGTAGCTTTAAATTTGTAATACCTATCGGAATTCACATGTCATGTAATACACTTTCTACAAGCAGTCTGAGTAAACATCTCATGGGGCCAAGTAAACCAGACATATTCTCTGTGTTTGTTGATATTTGTAACAACTATCCTGCTATTACATGTTGGGAAAAGGAAGAAATATATCTGCAAAAATGAATAAATATTTTTCAGAAGTTTGTGTTTTAGAAGTAGGAAAAATATATTTTGCAATTAGAACATTGCTACAGCTAAAACTAATTAGAAATTTTGTTTCTGAAAGGCAACCCATAAAAATAGAAGCTTTGGGTCCAGAAATTCTATTTGCTCCTCTTTGCAAATGGAATAGACTCCAAGCCTGAAACAGTGCATTGTCATATTCCTGCATATTGCTTGAGAAGAAGTCTTGAAAGTATTTAATATTTTTTTTCCTGAAGAGAAAAATGACAAATAGCAATTTGCTCTTTGCAAGGGCACATATTCCCAGAGAGAGAAAGAGATGGTTATGTTACTATACTGAAGAATCAAGCCAAAGACAGAGTGTGACCTTTTCCATGAAATAGTTTGTGGTGCAAGAAGTGATCAAACTAAGGCTAAACTGAGAACAGACTAATATTATGTTGATACGCAGAGTAAATTAAATTATAATCACACATTTAAAATAATTAACTAATGTAATAAAAGTTGTCAGATATATGGGTGAAAATGAGAAGCAAAGTGAGACTACATTACAAAATTATTGGCAGGAAAAAAAAGAGAGCAACAAGACATGCAGGGATTGTGCAGTTGAAATATAAGTCTTGTGTAGTAGGCAGTGGTGGCTGTGACTTCATATCAAAGGGGGGGGGCTGCATGAGACAGCTGAATGGGTGGGGCCACCAGGAAGCAGTGTGACCAACTAGAAAGGGGCAGAACTATGCTCAAAACCACAAAAACTGGGACTTTAATTAAATACACTGCCCTGGGTGCCAAACCATCATTGAGAGTCCAATCAAGACAATATGAACTGTAGAAGAAAAAAAATATTTCAGTGCATTGGTTACATGATAGCTTACTTAATATCTAGATGGAAGCAAACAGGTTGTGTGGCATGAAAAAATAAATTACTTTTTAAATACATTACTGGAATGCCAGTCAAAATCATGTATAAAAAAACAAGCAGCACTCAACTCAAACCATTCTCCTTGCACTGCAGTTCGAATTATAATTTATATTAAGCTTTATAAAAGTACCAAGTAACATGCTGAAAGTAACAATCTCTGTGATACCCCCCTTTTAAAAATGTTTCTTATCCAAAAAAGACCTGACAACAACTATCTACTTGTTTCATGGGGAAAACATGATCAAAGTAAAAAATGAACAGCAAACAAGAAACAAGCTCGAGATAAATTCCTTAAAGGATTACTGCACAAGTTATGGACCACACATGATAGATTGGCATTCTGTTTAGTTTATGGGTAAAGCCTGCAAAGATTACTGCAAGTCTCCAACAAACATAATGAGATTCTGAAAATACTGTAATCCTGTCCTTTATTCCAAATACTATCATATGCATTTCAATACCTAAGGCTTATACATTATCCAGTTATATAAATATATGTATGGCAACAAAAAAACGGCTTTCAATGTTGGTAATTCTTTAACAGTAATGTATTTAAAAAGTAATTTATTTTTTCATGCCACGCAACCTGTTTGCTTCCATCTAGATATTAAGTAAGAATTCTCTTTCACTTGATCCTCTATCTATGAATTGGTTCACATCTTACCTAGAAAACCGGCAGCAGGCTGTACTCTGGCAAAATAAACTATCTAATCACCTTTCTATCTCCCTCGGGGTCCCACAGGGCTCCATATTAGGCCTACTCCTATTTTCCATTTATATCAATGACCTGCAATCAGCTATTCCATACTTCACCTGCATTCAATATGCAGATGACTCTACTATAATCTATTTAGCCACTTCTCAAACTGAACTTCAGTCTCTTACCCAAAAAGCTTTCAACACTGTAACAATGGTTCTCACACTGCTGCCCCCTCCTAAACCCCAAGAAAACTAAACTGTTACTCTTCACACCAACCTGAAAGTCCACCTCTTTACATTTCACTCTCACTTCCAACAACGGTACTCTTATTTTTCCTGACCCAACCACTAACCTGTTAGGAATAACAATAGACAATAATCTCAACTCTGATACTCACATAAACACCACAATAAAATTAGTTAACAAAAAACTAGGATCCCTTTACAGAATTAAACCCTATCTTATACCAGTAGCCAGGACCGCTAAAGCCAGAACTCACCTAATCGCTACTCTACTCTATGCTTCTCCTATATACACCAATCTCTCTAAAAATAACCTCAACAAACTAGCAACATCCTATAATAATATTGCTAGATTTGCTACAGGCCCTCCTTTTAGAACCCATCACTGTTTGAATCTAAGACAACTAGACTGGCTAGATTTCCTTAACCAGCTCCAATTTCACCA
Organism: Protopterus annectens; assembly: GCF_019279795.1. Taxonomy (NCBI): domain Eukaryota; kingdom Metazoa; phylum Chordata; order Ceratodontiformes; family Protopteridae; genus Protopterus; species Protopterus annectens. The sequence goes on along the minus strand of NC_056725.1, from coordinate 1,807,413,930 downwards.
GCTCACAATAGCTCACAAGACCCTGTATCAACCCAGCAACACTCCAATACTCTCTAGCCTCATTACACCTTATAATAATCTCAAAAATCTACGCTCCTCAAACAAACTGCTGATCAGTACTACCAGACCCAACAACTCAGCAGGTGACTCGTTGCTCTCTAACTCTGTTGGAAAAATATGGAATAAACTACCCTCTGAAATCACATCTCAGACTTCTCTCACTTTTTAAAAGGACTCTAAAACTATATCTCAATAAACACTGGCTATGCTCCTGTACTAACCCTGAGTAACTATTTTTCTATTCACTAATTCTCTACCTACATCCTTTATTATCTTCCCTTTATGTTTCAATATACTATATCATTGCATATAAAATTTATGTATATATGTATATTGCATCTTCTCACACAATCACTGAGTATTATAATTTGTACTTCTTGTGTGAAAAAAAACACTAATGCTTTTATGTAACAATTGCTGTTTTTATAATATCTGTCATAACTTCTATATTAACTTTGTATGATTTCTTGGAGCTTTTCTCCCCGGGCCTGTACTGAAAATAGACATATCCAGCTAGACTAGCCCGGTCAACAAATGTAAAATAAATAAATAAAAATTATTAAAGCTGACTTGCATCTTACAATCTCAGACAAGCATACTTGATGATCATTAAAGGACTGCTACTTAAACACAGAGCAACAGGCACTGCAACAAAATGCATTTTCTGAATAATAAGCATAAATCAACGGTATAAAATATGACAGAAAACCAGAACATTCTGCAAAATCAAGGACAGTTGAAAAGCCGCTGTAGTACTTGTGTCTACCTTGGATGGGGGGGGGGTACTCTGCACAGGTACATTGCATAACTGCTCCTTGATTTGCTTGGACACATCCAGAGTCACTACATGGGGGAGTGGGGTGCAACAAGTATGTCACAATGTGAAATGTCTCTGGCTGACTGTGATGGCCCTGACACGTTCATCATACCTCTCAACATTGAGCAAGAAATATGGACAAAGCCATAAACAGAAGTGGGACAAAGGCCCAAAAATAAGGACAATTTTTAAATATTGCTCTTTTAAACTTAGAAAGATAATAGAATAATAGGTCTTGCATTAGTATGAATTTTCTGAAGGGTATGACATCTGAAATTCAAATGCCTGCCATTATTTTCTAACTTTAATCTTTAATGATTTGTCACTAATTTGCCAGTAATCCACAATTTCATGAAAACAGACCAAAAATATGATGCAAAAATATAAAATAGCCACACAATGCAGCTGGGAACCTGTCAAAGAAGGAACACTTTTTTAAATATTAGTACTGTTAAGTTGAGCAGCTGACAAAACAAGAGAATCTACATGCATTTCGAAAATAAAAGTAATTTATAACTCTGATCATTACAATTATTTATTAATTGCAAACCCTATACATTTTCTTCCAAAATTGCCATTTTGCAGAGGGATTGTTATGGGGAGAGCAGCATTTTGAGCCAAAGGAAGGGACAGTTCAGAGGTTTGGATATAACTAATTCTATAAAGTGATTTCTTTGCTCATACCTCTAAACCTCTTAATGCAGGAAGTCTGGACAAGGCCATATATATTGGGGGAACATACAGACAGTACTAAAAATTTCTCTTGTATAAACTTTGATAGAATAACAGGTTTTGCTTTATCTTGCATTTTTGTGAAGGGTATGAAGTCTGAAACTCAATGTCTGTCATTATTTAGTGACTTCATTCCTAAATGATTTGGCAGAAAACGACAAATTTTATGAGGAACAAACCAAAAATAAGAAGCAAAAATCTATTCATTCTGTGAAAATCTGGACAGTTGAGAGGTATAGTTTAGCCGGGGCTGTCCTTGAGTTTTCCACCCTTCCTCCCCTCACAAAATCATGGTCGAATGGAGCCTCCCTCCTGCAGCCATTCCAATGTCCCATTACTTGGCTATTTCACCCCATTTACCATAAATACTGTAATGTACATACTGTTTTACTTCTACAATGATTTGGATTTCATTTAAAAGTTTTATTTTACATTTTACAGCACAAACACTAATAGACATCTGCTAAACAAAGCAATGCAGTCTCACAATGAAATTAGACTTAGCATTAAAACTTCTCTGCCCTTGAAACTCACGTTCAATGAAACAGCATTGAAACCCACATTCAAAGAAAGTACATCTGGCCAGTGGCAGATAAAAATTAACTTTGGGCTGCTTTCAAATCACAGGCCCCTTGCACACAAAACATACATGTGTTATTTGATACACCTTCCTGATTTTATTAAATTATATTCCTTGTATAATACAGTACAGTTGTTAGAGGACATTTTAAATGTATTGTTTTGAACATTTTTCCAGTAAACAATGAAACAAATGCATGCGCCAATAATGACAAAACTGCCCAATTCAGAAGATTTCCATCATAAAAGTCTACTCAAACTTTTAGAATCTACCAATATCAGCAAATATGCACAATCTCTGCAGAAGTAAAAGTCATCTAAATAATTCCACATTAAAGAGATCTGTAACTAATGAAGAGGTTACTGCTAGCAAACAACTTTATATTTCATTATTTCATCTACAAATAACGTGCCTGTTGCCCTTGAAGAATAACATGCCTGTGTTACACTAAAAAAATGATAGGCTAGTAATATTGCAATAGGGAATGGATGGCAAACTGATAACAGGTTCATAGTTACTAGGTATCTCTACCAAAGTGGACATTCTCAGGACTTCAGCATCCACCCCCTTTAAAAGTACAACACAGTACAGTATCAGCAATGCATCTACATACTGTGGGAGTAGAACCCCACAGCCTTCTGCATCGAAAGCAAGTATACTACCTGTTGTGCTGTTAACAATGCAAGCAGACTCGGCATAAGCAGCACTAAACTTCTCTTCCCCTGAAGCTCTCAGCTCCTTGTGAAATTCACTCGACACTCAACTGTATCTCTCAACTTTGCAGCACATGAGCACAAGAAATTTGGAAAAAGTCAAAATTTATTGGGGGGAACAAAAGCCCCCAAACCAGGGAAACATTTTAAACATTGCTTGTATAATCTTGGAAAGTTGCTAGACTAAAATGTTGTGCTACCGCCATGCATTTCACTGCCACATCTTGAACCCAGGACCCCATGCACTGCAGTCAGAGCAACATATCACTATGCCAAATCAACTGTTTCTTGAAAGACAGGAAGACAAACTTAAATGGCTATCATTTAGTGAATTCAATTCTCACCATAGCTCTCACCTTCTTAGCACAAAAAACCCGGATAAAGCCAATAATTGGGGAGTACAGCCCCAAAAATAGGGACAAATTTCAAATATTGATCTTATAAACTTAGAAAATTGATAGAATAAAAAGTTTTGTGTTACCATGTACTTCCTGAAGAATATGAAGTCTGGAATTCAAATGTCTGTCATTATTTAGTGAATTCAAAATCCAGAAAACCACAGATTTTATGAGGAACAGAACAAAAATATGAGGCAAAAATCTGAACAATTTTTATATGTGATGGTGGGCAGAGAATTCAAGCTTTTGCTACCTGCACCCAAAGTACAGGGTTTGAGCCTGAGTTAGTCTCTCTAGCCACCAGGTATATCTAACTTGGGCATTACACACAGTTTGGAGCTGCTGCAATGTATAAAAGCCCAGCTCCGTCCTGTAACTCCTGCTGCAATGCAATCCAACTGCAAAGTCCCAGCTCCCCCTGTTGCAAACTTCAAAGTCCAAGCAATGTTGGTCCAGGAAACACCATGCATGCATGTGCTGAATCCAGCCTACAGTCCAGCTGAGCACACGTGTTAGCTGCACATGTTGCAGTCCAATCCCCTTCCAGTCTATGCAGTTGTAACCGCATGGACTTCTGGGGCATCTGTAGACTGATGCCTTCTTTTCTAATCCAGACTGGTTAAACAGCAGTCCAGATTTGAGTTCTGAGCACACATGCGTGGAGTTCCAACAATCACTATTTCTTTTTTTTTTTACAGCTGGAGGAGGCTGTAGTCCTGCAGTCCAATAGCACAAGCCGCCACTGGTAGTAGGTGTAGTTGTAAGCATGACAGGAAGAATTTGTCCTGCGTTTAATCAATTTTGAAGACACCGTAGAACCATTTATCAAATATGTGTAAAAGGGAAAAAAGTGTGCTCAGAAAAATGTGCATGTTTTGAGCAGAAATGTTAAAATATATTTTTAATAGTACAATTTATTTAAAAAGGGTTCATACAGAGAAGTCTAATTAAGCATCAAAAACAGTGATGTAAGAGTACAAGTCAGATTGTTGTCAAGAAACTCGGAGAATGAATAAAATCTTTAAACTAGAAAGATGCAATGTGTAATATTTTGCCTGAAGACATTTTTGAAGCATTAGAGATTGTTTGGGGATTCTTGACAAGAAATGTTGATAATTGAATTCTTGACAAGAAATGTTGATAATTGAATAATAGCTTAACTCTAAGGTAGAAAGAGCTACAGAGTAGAATATATTACAGGAGATGACATAAGATGAAGCATGTAGGAGTATGGATTAAAAGTCTTGTATTATAACAGTTAAGGATATGTAGTAAGAGACTAAACAAAGGATAATATAAAACTGAATATCTGGAAGCTCCTGTTTACGGATCTGGATAGTAAGACACAAAAAGTGAAAATGTTTTCAGTCCCTTTAGTTTTATATACAGGTCAGGCATATTTTTATCAACCAAAACTGGAAAAACTGTAGACAGTAATAGAGTTGAATAAATTAATCTGGGAGGGAAAGCGAGCAAGAATTAAGTGGGATGAGTTGATCTTCCCAGTAGAACAAGGTGGTTTAGGATTGCCTGATATGAAGGGTATTTTAGGGCTACACAGTTAAGACTTGTATGTATAATGTGTAGAAGGCAATAATTCAATGTGGTAAGGAGTGATAATGATTGGGGTGGGGTTCAGGAAATAAGGAGAGAGTGGGATTTCAGATGTAGATTCTTAAGGCGAATAACAACAACTGTACAGAAAGCTATGTCCATAAAGTTGCAGAAAGTATTCCAAGAGCAAAGCCAACACAGGAATGGAGAAAGGATATTTTGCCAACAGGGATGAAAAGCTGCTGCTATGAAATGGATAATTAATAGGGCATATAATATATATATATATATATATATATATATATATATATATATATATATATATATATATATATATGTGTGTGTGTGTGTATGACAACACCTCTGACTACCTTTCTCCTCCTACTAGCTTGTTTTCCCTTCCTTGATTTCTGTTTATACAGGATCAATCTATGTACCTATACATTATTCTTTTCATATTCATCTCTCTGCATTCATTCAGTCCCTATCTACGATATGTAAAAAAAATATTCTGTTCACAAATGTCTTCTTATTAGTACTCTGGAAAATGATCACTTACTAGCTTCTTACAAGTTCTGTATATTTGTAAAATATTCTGTATATAGTACTGTTTTTGTAAAGCTTCCATTTTTTGTTCTGTATATGTTTTACTTATTGTATAAACTCCAAATATTGTTCACTGTATAAAATTTGTACAACTATTTTGACCTGTTCTGGAGCTTTTCTCCCTGGGCCTCCGCTGAAAATGGGCTACCATCCAGTCAGGCTGTCTGGTAAGCAAAAAGTAAATAATAAAGAAATAAATATGCATGGCATTGTTTTTCGGCAAGTCCAGTTTAGTATTTTTGCTTTGAAGTGTTTGCATAGGTATTTTTATACCCCAAGCAAACTTCAGAGAATTTTTCCTCAGGTAGATAGCAAATGTTGGAGGTGTGATGGGGAAGAAAAAGGGAAGCAGGAGCATGTTTTTGGGAGAGCAGTGAGTTAGCAGATTTAAAAAATTCACTATAGAATACACTGTCAGAAATATTGGGGAGCAAATGGCTGCAACTAAGGAAATGATTGTTTTGAGCTGGGACACAGGATTTGAATTACCTAGGCCGTATTAAGTTAATTCTGTTGGCTGACAAAAAACTATTAGAAAATGGAAATCAAAATGTAAACCAACTGTATTTGAAGTACTGAACATTGTAAAAGAGAGAGAAAAAATGGAAGAGGGATACTTAGAAAAGGGAAAGAACACCAGGTAAAGCTACTGGGTCAGAAACTACTGACATGTGAATCCCATAATAAGAATTCCAAGATCCCATTTCATAACATAGCTGTTTCGCCTAATATTTTTGTCCGTCTGGCTTCTGAAAAGCGAAGAATGGTAAATCAAATTCAAAGTGTGAAATCTAAGAGTTAATATACTCATTTACATACTACAGCATATCCATGCATGTTACAGAGGTATATTGAATACTGTATAAAGCAAAAGCAGGGATATTCTTTATGAATATGTTGGTTTATTTGCAGGTTAAGGGGGCTGTCAGAAGAATGTCATACATAATATGTAATGAGTTTATATTGCACTGATTAAAGATTTTTCTCTAGTATAGCTACCTTTCAGTTATTGTATGTCCATAATGTAACTTTAAGCTTTACATTTTTCTCAGTTGTATAAAACTGCCTACTCTTTAATTGGAGCTTTTATCTCGAGGCCTCCATTGGAAAGGGGCTACCACAGCCCAGATTACCCTTGTCAAAAAGCAGTAAGTAGATTAAATAAATAAGGGGTGTCCTTCATGACCATATTGGTTTATTTACAGGCTTAGGAGGTTCGTCAGGGGAATGTCATATACAAATAAACCCTGATGCTGTACCAATGACTCCAAGGAAATACTGCAAGCTTTAATTTATTTGGACTGCAGGTTAGAGATTGCCTTCCCTATCGAGGCTTGATATCAAAGTATAGGCAAAGTGAAAGAAATAGGGGAGTCCTAAACAAAGGACCAGCACTGGTAGAGTTTTTAGTAGAATCTAGAACAGAAGCTGCCATTAAAAAGGAATAACTAGTAGAGCATATAAAATATTGCATGGTAATTATAAGAATCAATCAGAGGAGGTTAGAAAGGATTGGGAAGGGAGACTGGATAAGCAATTTACAAAGAAACAATGGAAGGATATATCTATGTCTCCCAAATATGCAACAAATCTAGAAGATTTAGGATTTTTTGCTTGAAAATGTTTACATAGATATTTTTATACCTCAAGTAGACTCCAGAGAATTTTTCCTCTGGTAGGGAACAAATGTTGGAGGTATGATGGTGAAAAAGAGGTAACTGGGAACATATTTTCTGGGAGTGCAGTGAGTTGTTGGGACTTCAAGGATTCCCTACAGGATGCACTGTTAGAAATGTTGGGTGTTCAGATTGGTGTGACAAGGGAGATGATTTTTCTGAGCTATGATACAGAATCAAAATTGCCTAGACATGATAAGGCCTTGCTGTCTCTTAATTATGGTTGCTGTCAAAAAGTAATTTACTAGAAAATGGAAATCAAAATCTAAACCAACTGTATTAGAAGTAGTAAATATAGTAACAGAGATAAAACAACTGGAACTGAGATATTTAGAAAAAAGTAGGGCAAACTACATAGGAACAAATGGGAATTGTGGGAACAATATATACAGGGGAGGAATGAGGTTTAAAAGAAGGCAGAACTTAAATGAGCTATGTAATGTTTGACTGAAAACTATTGGGTTGATTATAAGTGATGTATAATGTTTGCAATTGTGTGTGTGTGTCAATGTGGTTTGTGATGTAAAATGCTTGCAACTAGGATTATGTTGGTGTGGTTTGTTTTCATTTATATAAATGTATGACTACTTATGTCAGAAGCGATAGTTAAATGAAGTTTCTTGTTTAAATAAAGGGGCAAGAATTGAGTAATTTATGTAATGTTGCTAAGGTTACATGGTATATAGCAATATATGTGAACCAAAATGTTTGTTAATTTTAACTTATAGGTTCATAGGTTGGTACTAGGCTATCGGCCCTAGGGCCTACACAAGCCTAGCCATAACAATTCCGTGGCTATTTCTTCCCACACTATTTACTTCCCTGGTCCCCTGTCTAGCAGGGCGACTGGCATGATCCTCGGAGTGAATTTCCTTTCTTCCATCCGATTGTCAAGGTTCCTTTTGAAGAGGGCCAAGGAGGCGCTCTGCTTGACATGGGCAGTCTATTCCAGATTCTGGGGAGTCTCTGGGTCAAGAACCTATCCCTCCAGCATGTTTTGTTTATTGTGATGACAAGGTTTAGATCCCTGGAGCATGTGGCTCTGAGGGATTGGGATTTCTTTAAGTGTAGCATGTCCAACAGCTCTGGGATTGACATGGCCTCGTATGTTAAGCAGAGATTGCCTCTGAGTAGACGATATGCGACAGAGTATAACTGGAGTTTTTTAAGGCTGTCAGCATAGGGCATCTGCTTTAGGTCTGTGATTCTTTTAGTGAGTTATTTTTGTGGCCTTTCCAGTTGTTGCAGATGTCTTGAGAGGTACATACCAAATGGGGCGTTGTATTCTATAATGGGTCTAATGAGGGATGAGTACAGTGGGACAATGACCTCCTTTTTTTCTGGATGAAAAGCCCTTAGTGATGAGGTGTGCCACATAGAAGGATTTCCTGACTGTTGTGGCGATGTGGTTATTGAAGGTGAGACCACTGTCCACCTGTGTCCCTAAGTCTGTTATCACACGTTCGGTGTTTAGTGTACTGCCACCTATGTGGTAATTCACGGGTACATGTTTTTTCCCAAAGGGGATAACTATACATTTCTTGGCATTGAGCTTGAGCCCATGGTTCTGGCACCAAGCATCTGTTTCTGTAAGGCCCTTTTGTAGAGTATCCACATAATTTGGGGATTCAATAATGGCTCCCAGTTTGCAGTCATCTGTGAAGTTTGTTAGCCAGAGTCACTTAGTGTTGGCCTGTACTTCAGAGAAGTAGATGCCAAACAAGAGCGGTCCCAGGACTGAACCCTGAGGTACTTCACTTGTCTGAAGCTGGATTTGGAGTTGGCTACTTTTACAGTGTGGTTCTGTCAGTAACTTGGTAATACAGTTTGATTACTTCTATATAAATGTAAATGTGCCTGTGCCTATGTCACAAGTGATAATTCAGTAAAGGTATTAAAAGGAAAATACTGCAAGCTTTCAGGAGCAGGATGGAGCAGGGATTAAAGAGAATGTAAACCTTGTGTGTCATTAAGAATTATAGCCAGCCAAATGAAGAATAATGTGAAAATGTGAGAATGTGTTGTAGGAGTACTAGATAAGAAAAAGATAGCTATGTGGCAGTGTATATGGCAATAATCCAGTCTAGAGACAATGTTACGTAAATGAAATTAAAGCCTTTCATAGTCAATGTGACTAAAACTGTTGGAGACAGCCATGTCCTGTATTTAGTCAGTTGTATAGAATCTGTGCTAGAAAAGGACATTTAGCTAAGAATTGCAAAGTCACCAATACACGTGATCATTGGTTATTGCTGAAAGTGACGGGAAAAGGAGCTGTTTGTGGAACTGGTAAAGTGCAAAGAGTTGTTTCAGTGAATTCTGAAAATGCTTCAGAGGCATCCAAAGCACCAAAACAAGAGTGCAAGTCAGACCACAGGAAGGAAGTGCTGAATGTTGAATTAAAACTAGATACAGTTGCAGAGTATATTTAAGCTGCTGGGAGGGTATAGAGATAAGACAATAACAGTAATTAATGTAAGTGGGGAATACAGGCTATAACATACACTTTAGCATGGGGTAACCTTAATTTTAGATTAGGTAATGCTTGTGGACGCAGTCATTGAATTGGGGCAATTGCTGCTATCTGGAGAGGTAAACATTTTTGAAAATGTTAATAGTTTTGTGTGCTAGTTCTACATTAAAACAGAGTGGGGGTTCTGACGATCTGTTTAGTTTTTTGCTTGAGTGTTTTCATTAAAGCAAAATGTCTTGAAAATGTGACATGGTTCATGTGGAGAAGTGAAGAAGCAGCAGATCAGCTTGCCAATAATTGTCTACATGTATGCTAAAAATTGGGTGTGTGTGTGTGTGCAATATATATATATATATATATATATATATATATATATATATATATATATACACACATATACACACACATACACACACACACACACACACACACAAAAGCATTGTCATGTTTAATAGGCTGGAGTAATACTTTTATCATAGTGGGTACTCTTCCTTTATTATTATGGAATATAGATGGCCTTGCATGTATAGAAAAATGTAAAGAATATTGAATTATATTAAGAGGTGTAGGGCGGCAGGATTCTGCGGTGGTGCAGCGGTAGCGTTGTTGCCTCACAGCAAGAGGCTCTCCTGTTCGATTCTCGATTTGTGTTGGGAGTGCCTTCTCTGTGGAGTCTACATGTCCTCCCCGCGGTTGAGTGGGTGTTCGAAAGACATGCGTTGAATGGGCGTGTCTTCGTTGAAGGTTGGGCATCGGGCTGGCAACTCAACACCATAAAAATCAACTGCCAATCATTAGCGGACAAGAGTTCCGCTGTGGCGACCCCTGACCGGGAAAAGCCGAAAGACAAACGACAACAACAACATTAAGAGGTGTAGGGCGCAAACACCAGTACTGCAGGAGGTGCATTTGGATAGAAGTGAGCATCTGAATTTGATAAAGATTTGGGGTGCACATTCAGCAAAATATCAAGGACAAAGTGAAAAGGGAGTAATAATACTGATTTCAGGAGGGGCACTAGTAGTGATAGAAGATGAAAAAAAAAAGGAAATAATGCCACATTTGTGGTAGTAATGAGTTACTGGAATGTAAGGAAGATTACATTGGCATGTATTTTCATTAACCTAAAACTGCAATTATGGAGCATAATAGAATTTTTGGTGAAATAATCAGCTTTCAGCAGGGAATACTATTTGAATGGGGACTAGAACCTGATATGCAATAGTGAAGATGTATCAGAGGTGCCAAGAAGGGAAAGTGTAACAAAAGAGGGTAGATTTCTTAAGAAATGTATGAGAATTGTTTGGTATGGAAGATGAAAATTCAGTAGTAGAAACTCTTGACAGAATTTACATACAGTTCCCCAAGGTACTAAAACTGGGCTAGACCAGATAGAAATTATACCTTACAGGAGCATGTGCCTTTAATTGAAAGATTCAACATATATAACTATTTCAAATAATACCCTGATAAAAACAAAGATGAAGATGCAGAATAATAAAGTAAAAATGAGACACTCTTGTTTGTGTTCCTCTTACTTGTTAAAGAAAAACTTTTAAGGAATGGATAGTGGAAATGATTCAAGTATTTGAGAAGACAGAATTTTCTTCAGAAGGAATAACTAGTAAGTGGGATAAAATTAAAATGGAGTTTAAAAGTATGGCGGAATACAAGAGAGAAGAGATATGGGGAAAAATAATACAAATTATTTAAAGGGGTTTGACAGAGGTTAAATTATTGCAGAATAAGGGGACTCTCTCAGAGCAAGAATAGAGACAACTAGAAAGTGCTAAAGGGAGAATAAGAAAGTATTTGGATAATATGCATGAGCAACACAGTTAAAAGATACTTATAAAATGTGCTACTTAAGTGACAAAAGGAGCTAGGCAAGCCACTGCCCTCTGTGTACTATTGCTACTGCCCTCTGTGTACTGTTGCCACTGCTAGAGTACTTTCTCACCGGTATACAAAAACCCTGCTGTTCCTCAAAAGGTTGAAAGTAAAAATCTAAGATTTATTCATCTAAGCCTGCACAGGGAGCACTTTTGCACAACTATCAGTAAAACAAACTGGCTGCCAATAACAACAAGGGCTGCTTTCCTTTTAAATATACTAACTTGTAGATAAATGAACAACATTTATTGCCTACCACTTAAAACAAACTAAACTTCATAAGTAAGTCTTACCCTTTAAGGATTCAGGGTAGAACTCTGCAAACCGTCTTACACCCTATCTCTAGAATAACAGGCATTCTCGAGGGGTGCTGCAGCTAACTGGAGCCGTCTCCAAGTAAAAATCATAAATGCTGCCAATGTAATCAAAATTGGAAAAAAGCCTTAAAAACGTCTGCTGGAAGAAAATATATGCACTTGTTATAACAAACCAGGTTAAGAAGACATAACCCCAATAACGAACATAAAAAAAAAAAGGACATGTTGTGGCTTCAGACCTTATTACCCTTTATTTAAATACAGGGGGATAGATAGTAAACCTTAATAATGCTGTAAATAAGTAAGTAGCCATAAGAATATTTTAAGTATGCAAATGGTGAAAGAATGTAATGCTCCCCAGTAACAGTAGTATTTAGTCACTTAGATTGTGTATCTGCTTGGAAATCACACTACCTTAGCTAAATTATCATGTTGAAGATGAAGACTAACTCTAAATTAATGATCAAACTGTGCAGAATGGGATGATTATTTATGTGGCTCTACCTTTTCTTGTTACATTCCCTTGTTATTTGAATAACTTATGTTCTGACTTCATACTGCATTCATATCTGCAATACTATGAGCCTAATTTTCTTCTCGCCGTGCTATAGGCTATGTATTATTCTTATGTATACAAAACTGTGTGCACTGCTTTGTATAATCCTGTGTTTCACATGGTTTCTTCTCTTATGCATTTTCTTCTGTTTCATATGATTTCTTTTATGTAGCACAGTATATTTCCTTGTATATCACTATTGCAATATATGTATTATAAAACTTGTGTCATGTCTGTAAAGGGTCCTAAGATCAGTGCAACCTACTCTAGTATCAGATGTAAAATAAATAAGTGTATGATCCTCTAAAGCTAATATGCCTATTAGTACATAAAATAGTGAAGCCAGTAGTTGCTTGAGTAAGGTAAAAAAAAAAACAATAATTATTCTTATGAAATTTTAGGAAACACTATAAAACAAATGTTTGCAGAAACTGTTTGTAGTGGGTAACAGCCTTCCTGAGAGTTGTTTTTCTGCAGTTATTCCAAGATCTCTAGCTCCTGCCCTTCTGTGAGTGCCTGTTCCATGATGGTGCATGGTGTGGTGCCTGCATGTCCATCAGGAGGCTGTAGTTCAACTTTTGATGTTATTGTGCTTCACAGGAAAGTTTCGCCATTTGATGCCAAAACTCCTTTCAAGTCTACCTTTGCTTGTCAGATGACAAGACAGGACCCAAAAGCCTTTACAAGTCCGCCTTTGCTTGTCGGATTATAAGACAGGGCCCAAAAGCTGTTACAAGTCTACCTTTGTTTGTCAGATCATAAGGCAGGATCCATGCAGAAACTTTATATTGCTTGTGGAAAGATTACCACATCTATTTCTGCAGAAGTGATAGAGCTGGAAGCCATCCATTTGGCACAAGTGTATGGAGAAGCTACAGATCTACCACATCGTAAATAAGGAGGCTGCAGTGGAGGGAAGTCAGTGCAGGGATCAGTGCTAGGGTCCCATGGGTGATCCCAGGCAGGAACCAGAAAGGAGAGAGTGGAATGTTGTTATGAGGCCAAGCAGTGGTATTAGCCAGAATCATCTAAGTTTATGTTTTTGTGACCTCTGGGCCCATGCAGACCATGATCCCCTCTTCATCAAGAATAGGGCTGATCTGCAGTGTCTTGCCAGCTGCGTGTGATTGTGCCTGGAGAGGTACTGTTCTGTCAGATACTTTTTGGTTGAGTCCCGGTGTTGGATGGGGAAGCACTGACCCATCTTCATGCTTAAGCACAAGGCTTAGCCATCTTGTATGAAATAGGCCAACGAGGCCACTCAAGTACTGTTTTAAGATGTTAAACTTTGGATCAAGGATTCCACTCCATTTCCCTCCCCTCCAGGTTGTAGACTGAGCAGAGAGGGTTAGGGAGATTCCTACAGACCATCTTCTGCCCACCACCTTTGGTCATATTTACCCGTTTATCAAAGTTTGTCATTTGATGCACAGTGGATCATAAAAAATGGGTTAAGGAGTGTGTCATTAGGAAGTGTAACTCAGTGTCTACACAGGGTGAGCCAGCTCTGTGGATGGTGCAGCGGTAGCGTTGTCGCCTCACAGCAAGAAGTTTTCCGGTTCGATTCTCAGCTGGAGTGCCTTCTGTTCAGAATCTGCATGTCCTCTCTGCGTTTGTGTGGGGTTTTTTCCAGTTACTCTGGTTTCCTCCAACATTACAAAGACATGCATCTGGAGCATTTCTCCCTTGGCCTCCTCTGAAAATTGGCTTTGTTCCAAGTTGGACTTTCCTGGTAAACAAATGTTAAAATAAATAAAATAAAAAAAAAATAAAGCCCTGATTGTGACCCAGATGACCCAAAATCAACTAAGTGGGGATATAACAGAAAAGTAATGTGTTTTTAAGGGTGGATTTGAGAGAGTGGGAGAAATAAAAGTAGATATAAGAACATGCGAGTATAAGGAGATTTTGAGAAAAAACCTGAAGATCTAAGAGATGACAGAGTAGTGAAAAATAGAATTAACAACAGACAGATGTAAATAAGGTAGAATGAATGAGAAGGTACTTCTATAAGAATGTAATTCCAGTAGATGAGGAATAAGATCATGGATCTATAAAGTTTGGTAAGGATGTGGAGAAATGGAGAAACCAAGAGAAAAAATATATATACACGTGTGTGTGTGTGTGTGTGTGTGTGTGTGTGTGTGTGTGTGCGTGTATATGTGTGTGTGTTTGTGTGTGTGTGTATATATATATATATATATATATATATATATATATATATATATATATATATATATGGGTCTACTTCACATAATCAAACATCCAAATGTTAGACTTTCATATGACCGAGACCATAAATTAAATGTTCGAAAATGTGAAAAAATAAATAAACAAAAAAAAAAAATAAACAGTGCTAGCAGGGGGCAAGCCCTCCTGAACCCCCCACACCCCCCACTATTTAAATATACCAACTCCGAGATCGCACTACGTTGCAGTAAAGGGAAATCTTCCCGTTCCGCACTCTATGGAGATCCCCATTCAGATCTTTTGAACTTTTAAAAGTTCGATCATATGGTCTCGGCCATATGAAAGTCGAGCTTTTAAAAGTTCGACCATCTGAATATATAAATAGAAAAAGAGAGGACAGATAAAATGAAAAAGAGATGAAGATTGAAGAGTTCAGAGGAAGAGTTCAGATGAGACCAGTTAGCATAATGCTTAAGGTCTTCACTTCCCATGCACAAGGAACAAGGTTCAATCCTAACTATTAGCCAATGCCTGTTTGGAGTTTACATGTTCTGTCTGTGCCTCCGTGGGTGCTTCCCACCTCCGAAAAACATGCCGAGTTTTTCCATAACAAACCTACCAAAAAATGGAGCTCTGGGCAACAGTATAGACTCTACGTGGTGCCATATATGAGGAAGAATTGTATGGACCAACCATTGTGGGCATCTACTGTGGTGCTCGGTATCCTCATGATAGGAGAACATGGATCACATAATGCACACCGTGGCAGGATTAGCCACTCGATGGTGAAAAATATGGCTCTAGGTAATTTGGTTGTGTTGATTAATGTCACTCTTAGCAGGTCTGCAGCCATTACCTATGACTGTTACTACACTGCCTACACAGCTTTAAATGCGTGTAAATAATTGTATGCAATGCAACTGTTTTTTCTGGCTCCCAACCATTAAATGGCTATGGCATCTATATGAACAAAATTACATGTTAATATCACTATTGGACTACCATAAATCTGCAATGGAAATGCTAAAAAAAATGTAAACATTTTTATATTTGTATTCTGTAATGTGAATTTTATGTGGAGCTTTTCTTCCTGGGCCTCCACTGAAAATGGGCTCACCTAGGCCCAGTGGACTTTCCCGGTAAACAAATGCAATAAATAAGTAGGCATGGTATTTGCTGATAAGTGGACTGAGGACTCTGACTTATGCCAGGGTCCCATGCTAACGGTGGGAAGGGTGTATCTGCCCCTACTGGCAAGTGTTTGGTCACCATAAAACCCAGCAGTCCTGGGTCAATAAGCTACTGGCCAGCCATTGTCCAGTTACCCAGCTTGGTTTACCTGGAATAACTCTGAGCGAAAGCTGGATATAAAACCAGTTAACCTATCAAACATGAACTGCGAATTGCTGCACTCGTAGGTTCACTAACAGGATGAAGCTTTGAAGTGGATGATATGATGGTAAGGAAGAGGTTGGATGTCCTATGTAAACAGGAGACAAGATGGAAGGTTAGTGCAGCAAAGCCATTTGGCTTGGGATCCAGGCTGTACTACTCGAATACAGAGTAGAAATAGTGTGGGGATTGTGTTGAGGAAGGTACTTCAGAAGGAAATGAGGGAAGTCATCAGAATTAGTGACAGACTAATGGCAATCAGTGTTTTGATTTATACTCTCACCCTATCCATACCAGGATTGTGATAGTGAGGAAAAGAGTGCATTTAGACAGCAGTTGCAGGACCTACTAGATAAAGCAGGGCAACATGAATCAGTGTTGGTAATGGGAGACTTGAATGTGAACATATCAAGGTAGACAGAACACGAGGACTGCCTGGGTCCACATGGTGGGACAACAGGAATAAAGAAGGAGGGGTGATTCTAGACTTCATGACCCATGGTTCAAAAAGAGAGACAGTCACAACATCATATACAAGGATGGCCAACATGCAACCAAGGTAGACTTCCTCCTAGGAACTGTGGTAGAATCAGTGATTGTTTCACTGGAAATGACTTTGCCATCTACCCACAGCATAAACTGCTGGTTGCCACAATGATCTGCAAGCAGTGGTCAGAGAAGGCTCTAAGATCAATAAAGACCAAGCTGAAGACCTGGAAGTTGACTGGAGACAAGTACAACAGTTCAAGGAATTACTTGGGGATCTAGCACCTTTGGAAGAAGAGAAAATAGGTAGGAGATGAAGAATGGCAGTGCCACAAAACAGGATATGTGAGGACTGTAGAACAGACGTGGCGGAGTCAGATATGGAAGCAAATTACGTAAGGAAAGATTGTGGTGGAATGCAGAAGTCCAGGAAGTCATCAAAAGAAAGAAAGTGTGCAGGAAAAAGTTGGGATATATAAAAGATGGACCAGTGAGGAAGGAATGCTGGATGGCTAACAAAGAGGCTAATTAAGGAGCTGCAGTAGCAGGCAGTAAGGCATCAGAGGCACTCTACCAGCTTATGGAAAGTGACTCAGTCGATGGCACAAAGAACCTGTATCAGGTTGCAAGGCAAAGACAGAAAGATAAAAAGATAAAGAAGATAGTCAGACACCCTTCATAAGGGATGCCAGGAACAACCTGCTTACCAGTCCAGAGGGCATCAAAGGCAGATGGAATGAGTACTTCCAGCAGCTTCTGTAGCTGTACTGCCCTAGATGCAGCTTACAACGAGAGAAGAAGAGGAGCCCACCACAGAAGAAGAAAGAACAGCACCAAGGAAAATTAAGTCAGAAAAAGCAGCAGGCTTGGATAAGGTCACAGCAGGATATAATAAAGATGTTGGGTGAGATGGGGGAGGAATGGCTCCTGAGGGTACTCATAGCAGTATGGAGAGAAAGGTGTATCCCAGATGACTGGAGAATAAGTATACTTGTGCCAGTGTTAAAGAACAAAGGGGATATTCGCAACTCTGGGCAGTAGAGAGGCATCAAACTCCTGTCATACTGCATGAAAGTTTTGGAGAGACTGACTGATATGCAGAGTTGTAGAAAGTAATATGAGAGATGAACAGTTCAGATTCAGATCAGGATGTAGCACAGCTAACCCGATGTTTGCAGTGAGACACAGTTGAAAAGAAGCTAGACATGAGGAAATAGTCCAACTGGGCATTTCTAGACTTGGAAAAGCATATGACAAGATCCCAAGAAAGCTGATTTAGCAGTCCTGCGGTGGTTTGAAGTCCAACATTGGTAGAATTAGTGCAAGCTATGTACAGGGATGCAATGACTCTAGTACAAACAGTATTCGGCCTTACAGAGGAGTTCCCAGTGGGAGTGGGTGTGCATCAGGGTTCAACTCTGAGCCCACCGCAAAATGGCAACTTAAGGTCCTGTGCAAGACAGGGCACATAGACTAACCTATAGAATCACCCTTCACCAACCTAGATGAGGAAGAGGGTCTGTCTTCCCCAGAGTCACCTCCCCCTTCCCCCTTGACCTAAAGTTTGGAGAGTTTCTAATATCTAATGCAAAGATAAAGGAGGGTGATCCACAGATCCAGTTCCTTACCTCATAAGGCTACAGGAAGCATGTAGGTTTTCACGTCCATCATCCTTCTGATCCCACCCTTAGTGGACATCCTGAAAGATAGTACCAAGATGGTATGCGGCAAGCCTGACACAGTAGCCCCTGTGCCCAGAAAGTTAGACAGGATAGACTGTTAATTCAGAACCTATTGTGTTAATACCAGCCTTGAAGAGGGTTCCTGCTCAGACAGATACCATCCATCCACCTGTCAGAGTGTCCAGAATGACAGGTTTGAGAAGCAAGTGTTCACATCTTGTACCTTATCGTTAAGAATGTTGAATTACTTAATTCAAATAGTGCATTTCCAGAAATAAATCACTATGCAAAATACTCCAATGTGTTGAGGAATTGTTAGTTGTGCCACAGAAAAAAGAGATGGCCACCTTCTTCAGTATAATGGACTGCATGGTCAAAGTCATTATAACATGGCTAAGAGTTCATCTGGAACTGTGGTTATAAGCATTGCAGTCCAACTACATGTGTGATTCAGGCTTACCATCTTTGCAGAAGATACCAATGGAATATTTTTAGATTCCTCTCTGCATAACCTCTCCTATTCTCTAATGAGGTCAGTAGGCACCTTAAAGCTGTGGAAGACCAGGGCAAATCTGATATGTGTTGGTATCAAGTTCCAGGCTGCACAGAGGTTCTTCATAAAGATGCACAGAAACAGAGTGGTTCTGGTGTGAGACTTAGCAAAAGCACCAAGGATGGTGCAGGAAGGAGTCAGAATGAAGGCCTCTTCAAAATAATAGCCACTCGCAAATGGCCCAGAATTCCTACCGTGGTCCCATCAGGAGTCACAGCTCTATGTTAATGTGGTGGAACTCTTTGCCATCCTTCTTCCATACAAGGCTTTAACAGCATCTAATGAAATAACTCCCCAGCCTTTCACACAGACAGTATGTCAGTGATCTAATAGAACAACAAACAAAGGAGAACATGTAATTCCACTTTGCAGAGAAGCTATCAAGTTCTGAAACTGAGCCTTGTTCCATGACCTACTCCTGATGGTAGTACATATACTAGGAAACGTAAATGGACTAGTAAACAAGCTGAGAAGGAATTTTCTCCTCCAGAATGAGTGGTGGCTAGACCAGAGAATGGTGAAGATAATCTTCCTGCTATGGGAGAGTTTGTGATACGCCTGCTTACATTACCGCCTTTACAAGGTTTTTGGGCTAGTGTACTGCTCAGCAAGCTCCTGCCTGGTGCCCTGCAGAGTTCTACAGCAGCATAGAGACAAAAGAGAGATTTTGGAGTGATTAAGCATCATTTTTCTGCATTTTCTTGCTGGATTTAGCTAATTCCGCCTAAAATGCCAATTTTCTAGAGTTTCTGTGATTTTAAAAAGCTTGTTTCAGCTACATATTGTACTTATTCTGCACGTTGACAAAGTCGTTTTTGTGTTTAAATTACCTGTTTAACTGTTGTAGGCTACACACTCAATTGTGATAGCCATTTCTGTGCATTTAAAGTGCTTTTTTTATTGTATCTACTTTATTTTCTGAAAACAACAAAAAAAATACTTGTTTTCCCACCTTTCTAAGCTAGTGTAGTTCAGTTTTCAGGTTAGTGCTGAATTCAGGGTTGTGTTACAAGTTTCTGTGTTTGCCCATACCTTACTTGGATAGAAGGACGTTTCTCTGTTCACTGTGAGAGAGGGAGCTTTGAGCAGCATATCTGTCCCTGGAGGAGTGGTTTCAGCCCATAAATTAGTATTCTATTGGCTATTTTGGGCTAATTTCTATCTCTTTCATTTCCCTGCTATAAAACCCGCATTTGCGAGGTTTTTGGGTTAGTATACAGCTCAGCAAGCTCCTGCCTGGTGCACTGCACAGTTCTATAGCAGCAGAGAGACAAAAGAGGGACTTTGGAGTGATAAGTATAATTTTTTCTACATTTTCTTGCTGTATTTAGCTAATTCTGCCTAAAATGTGGATTTTCCAGAGTTTCTTTGATTTAAAAAGCTTGCTTCAGCTACATATTGATGTTATTTTACTGCCTGCACTTTAACAAAGTCATTTTTGTGTTTAAATTACCTGTTTAACTGTTGTAGGCTACACACTCAAGTGTGATAGCCATTTATGTGCATTTAAAGTGTTTTTTTTATTGTATCTGCTTTATTTTCAGAAAAAAAAATACTTGTTTTCCCCCCTTTCTAAGCTAGTATAGTCCAGTTTTCAGGTTAGTGCTGAATTCAGGGCTGTGTTACAAGTTTCTGTGTTTGCCCATACCTTACTTGGACAGAAGGAAGTTTCTCTGGTCACTGTGAGAGAGGGAGCTTTGAGCAGCCTATCTGTCCCTGGAGGAGTGGTTTCAGCACAGAAATTAATATTTTATTGGCTATTTTGGACTAATTTCTATCTCTTTCATTTCCCTGTTATAAAACCCGCATTTGCTCGGTTTTGCTCGCCAGGCAGCGCCAGTTAGGGTAGGGTATAACTATTCCTGGCTCTACAAAGTCTAATCTTCAATTTTTCCCTTGGAACTAGACAAACTTTCAACTTAAGCACTCAAACCATTCACTTCTGATCCCGGCACTTGCTCAAAACTCATAGCAAGCACTAATAAACTTTAGCACTAGACCCCCGTATACTGTAGAGAAGGACAAGGCTCTCTATTCAACCTTAAAAAGCCAATCAGTAAAACAGTTCACTGTACCTATCCAGGCATGTCCAAAGGGCAGTTTCAGGTGTTACTCTCCAG
Organism: Protopterus annectens; assembly: GCF_019279795.1. Classification (NCBI taxonomy): domain Eukaryota; kingdom Metazoa; phylum Chordata; order Ceratodontiformes; family Protopteridae; genus Protopterus; species Protopterus annectens. Next base: position 1,807,393,132 of record NC_056725.1, on the reverse strand, counting down.
ACCAGCTGGTAAATCTGGGCATTTTGAGTCAATGTTACAATTGTCTCATGTACACAGACAACCCTCTCCTCTTTCCACCAAACACTAATACATGCAAGAGATGCAATTATACAGCCAAACTGGAGGCTAAGCTCTCTCAACCCAAGACTGTTCCAGGCAGTCAAGAGGAGAAGGGAATTACTTGCATCACACCACCAGTCTCACATAGACCTATGAAACCAGCACCGGCAAAAAACACACATAAATACACTAAAGCATACTCGGAGGCTCTAAATAAAAATCTACAAAAGCAACAGAGACCTCTAAAGCAGACATCCAAGCAACCTCCATTCACCCCCCAACACAAATCATGAAACACATACTTCACAAAACCAGTGTGCCATGCAATCACAGCCCTTAAAGCAAAATAACATACCCAACACACTAGTAATAGGTGATTCTATAATCAGGCACACTGACGTCCCATAGGCTTAACAAGGAGAAGGTTACTATTAGCTGCCTGTCAGGTTCCAGAATCCGTCACATAACACAAGCATTCGGGTCACTCCAGAACAAGTACAAGTATGACTCTATCATTGTCCATGTTGGTGTGAATGACCTGAGCTGTACCTCCCTGGACTACATAAAAAGAGACATGGAGGAGCTCTCTGATCATGTAGCCCAGGCCGATATGACCCTGACCCTGAGTAGCATCCTGCCCTCACCAAGAATGATACCACGGTATAGAGAACAAATTATCAATTTCAACAACTCGCTAAGCTTCTGGTGTCATTCAAAGGGGATCCATTGTCTGTCAGCCTGGGATGACATGCTCGACAAGCCACACTGCTTCTCTACAGACAGCCTGCACCTGTCAACCTTAGGCTTTCAAATACTGGCCAAGGCTCTTGCCACCCCCATAGTGCCTTTTTTAGGCAAGACTCAAAGACAAACCCACCGCCGTAAATAGCACAAGTAACACAAAACTGAGGGTAATGCTACTCAGTGCCAGAAGTCTAAACCTTAAAATGCACGCACTTGAGGCAGTCCTCAGTATGGAGAAAATCGATATATGTGCAGTAACAGAAACCTAGTTTAAGGCTGCAGAGAGAGCACCCCAGCACCAGGCTACAACTCCTACCATACATTTCGGTCACAAAACCCAGACCGAAATACAAAAGGCGGGGGAGTATCCATATTCATCAGGGATACCCACACCACCAGGTTAGTGGCACAGCACGATGCTTCAGAGATCATCCACCTGCAACTAATGGGCAAAACTGCTATTCAAATTATAGCTTGCTACAGATCACCCACCATGTCCCAGGACCCCCATTCCGCATTCCTGGAAACACTGGGAAACATAAATGTCCTACCAAACACCCTAATATTGGGTGATTTCAATTACCCAAACATTAACTGGGAGAACTACTCAAGTACAAACTCTATTGCCCAACATTTCCTAGAATTTATAAACTCAAAGGCCCTGGATCAACTGGTCAACACCCCCACCAGAGGTGACAACATATTGGGCCTGGTCATCACCAACATGGGCGACCGGTGTTCCATACCAGGCGTCAACCCCTTGTTGGTTAGATCTGACCATAAACTGATCACTCTGGATAGCCACATTCCGCCACCACCCCCGGTCAAAGAAACCACTGTGAAAAACTTTACAAATGCAAGCTTCACGTTATTTAAGACCGATGTGGGAAGTTTCAAAGCCCCCATGCTAAAGGATAACGCTGTCCAAGCTGCAAAATCCTTTGCTAATGCACTCTATGGGCAAGCTACAAGAATGCATGGATCGTGTTATCACAAACAAAACCAAGACTCACTCCTCCAAGAAAAGGAAACCAGTCTGGTTGACCCTTGCCATAAACAAGCTATACAATAGAAGGAGGAAACTAGTACAGAAAAGAGTAAAATCCCAAGAAGGTAAGACATCCCTGATCAGTATCAGCAAGAAACCACGTTCCCTCATAAAATCATCCAAGGCTAGCTTCGAAAGAAAAATTGCCATGGACTCCAAAAATAACCACAAGGCATTCTTTAGCTATATCAAGAATCTAAGTGGCAATTCTCAGATCTGCTCAGAGTTAGTGCAGAATGGCACAAAATACACTGAACCGACCGATATAGCCAACATCCTGGCAGACAGGTTAAGTGCAAACTGCCCCCCACCCCCAAAACGGCCCATAACTATACCAGAAGAATGTAGTGCCCCTGAAATCACAGACACTCAGGTTAAAACAGCCCTCTCCAAAGCCAAAAGCACAGCATCAATGGGACTAGGCTGCGTCCTACACAAGCTAAAAGATTAACTAATCCCTCACTTAAACACACTGTTTAAACTCAGCCTTTCCACAGGCTATGTGCCCGCAGAGTGGCGCACAGCAACGGTCATTCTGCTTCACAAAGGTGGAGTCACAACGGACCCCAGGAACTATCGCCCTATAAGCCTGACTAGCTTGGTCTGCAAAAGCTATGGAGCGCATCGTCATGGATCTCATTAACAGAGACATTGGGAAACTCCAAACACTGGACCTTACCCAGTTCGGCTTTAAGGGCAGATCATGCCTCCTAAACCTGGTGGACTTCTTTGAGACAGTTACCAAGGCTATAGACGAGGGAAAGGTGGTCCACACAGCCTACCTAGACTTCGCAAAGGCCTTCTTCACCATTCCCCACTCAGGTGTTATAGACAAGCTCACCAGCCTGAACATAAACCTCTACGTCACGAGATGGGTTGCCAACTGGCTCACGGACAGAACCCACATGGTAAGAGTTGCTGGAGCTAGGTCTGACTCTAAACCGGTTACAAGTGGCATTCCCCAGGGCTCAGTCCTAGGACCCCTCCTGTTCGGCATATACATCTCAGAGGTACAGTCAAGCACAGGAGGACTACGGCTGACCAAGTTCGCAGACGACTGCAAACTAGGGGCTATAATTGACTCTCCGGCTGACACAGACATACTCCAAAAGGGTCTCACTGAGACAGATACCTGGTGTCAAAACCATGGCCTCAAGCTAAATGCATAGTCATCCCCTTTGGAAAAAACGAAGTACCCACAAACTATCACATAGGTGGTAGTCCCCTAAATACAGAAGACGTAATAAGGGATCTGGGGACCCAAGTAGATAGTAACCTCTCCTTTGATAATTGGTTAGAAAATCCTTCTATGTGGCCCACCTAATCACAAAAGGGTTTGCATCCAGATCTAAAGAGGTCATTGGGCCCCTCTACGCGTCACTCATCAGACCCATCATAGAGTACAATGCCTCATTTGGGATCTACCTTACAAGACACCTGCATCAACTGGAAAGACCACAGAAGTACCTCACCAAGAGGATCACTGGCCTCAAGCAGATGCCCTATGCAGCTCGACTGAAGAAACTCCAGCTGTACTTGGTTGCATACTGCCTACTCAGAGGTGATCGCTGCCTGACATACAAGGCCATGTCCAGCCCAGAATTGATGGACATGCTCCACCTAAAGAAAACCATATCCCCTCGAGCCACACCCTTCTGGGATCTACACCTCACCACAAGAATAAATAGGATGTGCTGGAGGGATAGATTCCTGTCTCAGAGACTTCCCATGCTCTGGTACAAGATTCCAATCTACATTAGGCAGAGCTCCTCGCTAACCCTCTTCAAGAGAGATCTTGACGATGAGAAACAGAAAGTTTTCCCCAGGGATCACTTCAATGGCTCTGCTGGACAGAGGCACAGGGAACTAATCTAAGGGGGTGGCAAAAGCCAACACATTCCGGCTAGGCTTATAAATGCCTTCAGGCAGATAGCCTAGTACCTACCTATGAACCTATCATCAAATACAAAATTCCAGAATTTCTATTCCGTCATGCAAACTAGTGACAACAAATTGAAGAACGTGCTAATTGAGATGTGGCTACAGAGCTTCCTATATGTTTATCCACTGTTTCTCCTCCTTCTCAAAATGATTCAAAAGTCCCAGAGGGCAAAATCCAAGACGAGTCTTGTGGACCCTTATTGGGCCATACAGGTGTGGTTTCATCCATTAAGTCCACCACTTTGTGAGGCCTCCTCGGGCTGGAGCCTAATATCTTACACTTCAGATGTACCTCATCTGGAGGTCAACACTCTCAAGTTATCAGTTTGGTTTTATCCAGTTTTAAGCATGGCTTACAACCATGAGCTCGTGTCTAAGGTCAAAGGGATACTGGTTTCCTTGCAGGAGTCTTTGACAAGGAAAATTCACATGGAAAAGTAGAAAAGGTATATCCACATGACAGCCAAAGAAGACATAGAACTTCCGTAGGCCCCTCCCCTGTTTTAAGATACTTACCAAAACTGTTTGTGAAGGTCTTAGTCCTTCATTAAGGTACACTTAGCAGCTCACTCTAAGTTCCATCAAAGTGTAAAATTGCCATTGTTAGCTGTCTTTAAGGTTAGCAAGACATTCTTAATGGGTGCTTTTTATCTGAGCCCCTCCCCTCCCAAAGGGAACCCACAAAACTGCTAGTAAATACCCTGTTTAAGCCAACTGCCACAGCAAACCTCAAATACCTGTCATGGAGACACTGCTCCTGGTGTCAATAACATCAGCCAGGAATGTTTCAGAATTGCAAATGCTTTCAATCAAAACCACATAATTTGACATTCCACATGAACAAAGTGGTACTAAAGACAAACTCTCCTTCGTGCTAAAAGTGGCAACTGAAAGCAATCTAAACCAGTCCTTCAATTCATCCTTGTTCTTTCCCATCTACTAGAACATGCCCACAGAATATTAAGATTCTATATTAGCCAAACTAAAACCTTCTGAAAGACTGATCAGTTCTTTGTGTCGTTACTACCACAGAGAAAGGTCTTTCAAGTATCTAAAATCACTTTACTTAGATGGATGTAAATTTGCATAGACTTTTGTTAAACCAAGGCAGGGCATGATCCCATGATACACCAATATCCACTAAAGCTCACTCAGTCAGATCAGTGGTTATCTTGGCTGCATTACTGAGACGTGCATCAGTAGATGACATTTGAACAGCAGCACCTTAGTCCGCCTTGAGCACACTCATTAAATATTACATGTTAGAGATTGTTTTTCAAGGCATGATCTTCCTTTGAGTTTACTGTGGTCGAGTATGTTTGCATCCCCAGGTACACCCACGTGGCTGGAGTTCCATCTTGGCTATTGCCAAAGAGGGACCACTTCTTATCAATTACAAGTTATGTACTTGCTGCAGTACTAGACCTGTAAAAATTGTCCCTCATCTGTGTTACAGTCCTCTTAGCTATCCCTCTACTGAGGCCCAAACAACTAGACACACACAACAGCTCTGAAATTTGATCTGTCTTTTTTTATGCTACTTACTAAGGTTATCTACATGACGTGTCCTCAAGATTCCGAGTAGCTAGCCAAAAAGCACTGGAGAAATGTAAGCTGAGCAGCATCATGAGCAGAAAAGGATAAAATGAAATGCCTGAAGAAGTTGCAAGTGCTAAGCAGTCCTAATACCTGCAGCATGCAGTCATAACTATTGCTGAAAGTGGGAACACGTCTTACAGATCTAGTGTTAGGGTAAATCTTAACTTTCATTTTACTTTAGCTGTCACAGCAACTAATATCGACAAATGGCATTTTCTGTTAACTCCTTCCCAGCTAATTCAAAGGAGACGGAGGGATTAAGGAGTAGTGATGTGATATTTTTCCCAAAACATTGTATGTTGCAGGTATCATAAGGTGGGTCCCCTTCATATGATCGAGCTTTCAAAAGTTTGACTTTTATATGGCCGTGACCATACGATCGAACTTTTAAAAGTTTGAACATTCTTAATGGAGATCTCCATACAGTGCAGAATAGGAAGATTTCCCTTTTCTGCACTGTAATGCGATCTCTGAGTTGGTATATTTAAATAGGGGGTGTGGGGAGCTTGCCCCCCCTGCTAAAAACTTTCAGTTAAATTTTTTTTTTGTTTTACTTTTTTATAACATGTTCGAACTTTTAAACGTTCGATCTATATGGTCCCGGCCATATGAAAGTCGAACATTTGACAGTTCGATCATTTCAAGTAGAGCCCATAGGATCATAGGAGGTTACTAGGCTATTGACCCTGAGGCCCTTATAAGCCTAGCCAAGAGTTTAGCCCATGTTTATACAAGTAAGCACCCAATGGCCCTGTCCAGTAGGGACACAGCTGGAATCCCAGGGGTGTATTTTCTGTTTCTCATCCAGTTATCCAGATTGCTCTTAAAAAGGGATCATGAGGTACTCTGATGTGGAGAGGGAGTCTGTTCCTCAGATGGGGGAGTCTCTGGGACACAAATCTGTCCCGCCAACAAGTCCTATTGATATCACAGACCAGGTTGAGGTTGTGGGTACAGGTTGCTCGAGTGGAGCTTGACTTGCGGATATGCAGCAGTCCCATCAAGGCGGGGTTTGAGATTGCTTTATATGCCAAACACAGGTCACTCCTGAAGAGTCTGTATGAAACTGAGTATAGGGATAGGGCATTTAGCCTGTCTGTGTAAGGTAGATGTTTGAGGCCCTGAATTCTCCTGGTGAGGAACCTCTGTGGTCTTTCCAGCTGCTGCATGTGCTTTGCGAGGTACATTCCAAAAGGGGCATTGTACTCAATAATTGGCCTTATAAGGGAGGATTACAGGGATGTTATGACCTCTTTGTCCTTGGATGAGATACCCTTACATATGAGGGGGGGGGGGGCATGTAGAAAGCTTTCCATACAATGGAAGCAACATGGTGGTCAAAAGTCAGGTTGCTATCAACCTATGTGCCCAAATCCTTCACTACTGATTGTGTATTTAAGACATTGTTATTAATGTGATAATATGTGGGGATGTCATTCTGGGATGATGATGCATTTTTTGGCATACAGCTTGAGGCCATGTTTCTGGCACCAGTCATTTGTTTGGGTGAGACCCTTTTGGAGGACGTCCACATCACTTGGGGAATTGATGACTGCGCCCAGCTTGCAGTCATCTGCAAACGTGGTCAGCCATAGTCCACTGGTTTTGGCCTGTACCTCAGAGAAGTATATCCCAAGTAAGAGAGGCCCCAACCAATCCCTGGAGTATGCCGCTCATTACGGGTTGACTGCTTGAGGTTCTGATTAGGTGACTTCTATCAGTGAGCCAGTTTACTACCCATCTGGTAAGATAGGGATTGATGTCTAGTTGAGATAGTTTATCTACTATGCCTGAGTGGGGAATAATGTCAAAGGCCTTGGCCAGGTCAAGGTAGGTGGTGTGCACAGCCTTCCCCTCATCCATGGTGTTGGTGACTGTCTCAAAGAAGTCTACCAGATTTAACAGACATGACCTCCCCTTGACAAAGCCAAACTGTGTGGGGTCAAGTGTTTGGAGGTTGCCAGTGTCCCTGTTAATGAGGTCCATGATAATCCGTTCCATGGCCTTGCAGATCAGGCTAGTTAGGCTGATGGGCCTGTAATTTCCCAGATTGGTGAATGCTCCACCTTTGTTGTGTAAAGAGATGACTGGCTGTTCTCCACTCGACTGGGACAAAGCTGGTACTCAGATTTTGGCTGAATATGGTGCCTAATGATGGTGCAAGTTCATGCCCGAGTTCATGTAGGATGCAGCCAGGTATGTTATTGGATCCCATGGAGGCTGTATTTTTTGCCTTTGAGAGGGCAGTGATGACCTGTTCCCTAGAGATAAGGGATTGGGGGCATGTACTGGGGATGTCCTGATTTACTGATGGGGGGACAGAGGGGAGAAGTTTTCGCTGAATCTGTCAGCCAGTAGATTGGCAATATCTACAGCATTTGTGTATGTGGTGTCATTGACCATCAGTTCTGAACAGATCTGGGTGCTTCCTTTGAGAATTTGGACATATGTGAAGAAGGCCTTATGATTGTCTCTAGCAGATGCGGCCAATTTGGACTCAAAGTTGGCTGTAGAGGATTTCACTAGTGCTCTTATTTGCTTGTTCAGGGTAAGGAGAGATTGCTTCCAGTTGAGCACCTGCTGCTCCTTGGTCCTGGACAGTAATTTTTTCCTTTTGTTATGTAGTTTATTTATTGCAGATGTCCACCAGACAGGTTTACTCTTCCTTGCGGAGGATGATTTTGTCCTGTCAGGTATTCCTGATTCAGTGCATCTATATAAATGCTAATATAGTACTTTGGTGTAGATTTGGACATTGGTGACAGTTTTTACAGTGAGGGAGCGGGCTGTGAAGCTGTTTATACCATCCCTCAGGAGGTTGCAATCAGCTTTGGAGAAGTGTTTTTGTTTGACCCTTGCTAGAGGGGGGTCAGGGGAGATGGTGACTTCGAAAGTGCCTGCTTTATGGTTGGATCTTACCAGGGAAGATGATACTGTAGGGGTGCTGCAGTGGTTACTCATGTTGGTTAATACCAAGTCCAAGATATTATCACCTCTTGTGGAGGTATCGACTACCTGTTCCAAAGCATTTGCCTTGATAAAATCGAGGAGTCTCTGGGCATTTGTGTTCAGGCATGAGTAGTTTTTCCAGTCTGTGGTTGTGTAATTAAAGTCACCCAGGATCAGGGTAAAGGGTTGAATCTTGATTGATTTGAAAAGGTCCAGACAGGTGGAGTGTGCATCTTGAGTCAAATTTGGGGCCTGTAGCTAGCTATAATTTGAATAGGGGTCTTGTCAATGGTTAACTGCACCTGGAGTGTCTCCTGTGCGTCATACTGTTTGACCAGCCTGGAGGTGTGTGTGTCTTTAATATATATTGAAACTCCACCTCCTTTGGCTTTGCTGCCCACAGTTTGGGGTCTGAATGTGTGATAGGATGAGTAACCAGGTAAGGCTGGGGTGCTGTCCACAGCTTTAAACCAGGTTTCTGTGACTGCACAAATGTCAGCATCTTCCAGAGTTAAGAATGCTTGCAATGAGTGCAGTTTCATGTTTAGACTCCTAGCGTTTAGCAGCATGACCTTTAATTTGCATTCTGTTGAAATGCTTATGTTGGTAGTATTGACCTCATGACTTTTCCGAAAAAGGCACTATAGGGGAGGCAAGGGCCTTTACCAAAATCCTGAAGCCCAAGTGAGACAGATGCAGGCCATCTCTATCAAAGCATCGTGCTCTATTGATCATATCTTCTCAGCCTGTCAGGTACTGGATCCCCCTGGAATGACACCAGAAACTAACCTAGTTGTTAAAGTCAATCATTTTTTGTTTGTATTGAGGCATCATTCTGGGTGACTGTAGAATGCTGTTTAAGGCTAAGGACATACCTGCGTGGGACACGTATTCAATGAGCTCAATCATGTGTCTTCATATAGTCCAGGGAGGTACGCCTCAACATGAACTATGACAGAGTCATAACAGTACCTGCTGTTGAGAGATTTGAGTACATGTGTGATATGAAGAATTCTGGCACCTGACAAACTAACTGTGACTTTCTCCTTATCCAGCCTGGTGAGAGGCACATCTGTGTGTCTCACACTGGAGTCTCCTATGACTAATATGTTGGGTTTATGGTTAGGCCTTAGTGGTTGCGAGACACTGGTGTGTGGACTATCCATGGTATGTGGTGTGGAGGGTTGTGGAGTTCTCATCTGTTTTTGCCTCTGAGGTCTCCTTTGTTTAGACTTGTTTTTGATGAGGACCTCCACATATGTGGGTGTGTATTGTGTAGTTGTGGGTGGGGTTTGAGGTGCACTAATTGTGTTGACAGCCTTCTCAGTGCCAGATGTACTGGCTTGTGAGAGAGAGAGAGAGAGAGCAGACTCTAGCTTCTTTATGTAATTGCATCTCTCAAAAATTGTGTTCCTAGGTAGTAGTAGGTGGTTGTCCGTGTACATGAGGCAGTTGCTACACTTTCTCAGGATGCCCATATCGACCAGGCTGGCAGGAGAAATCATAGGAAACTGTCCATCCATATTTGTCAGAATCTGAGGAAGAGAGAGCAGGGAGAGCTAAGAGGTAGGCCTAAAGCCCAAGTGCTTAAACCAAAATTAAGAGGCTTAGAATAACACTTAACATTTAAACAGGCTAAAAACAGCAGTAATAAATGCAGCAGAGAAGATGCAATTGAACACTTTAGAGAACAAGTAGCAGAAAAACCGAGATGAAGTAATAGACTTGGAGGAGGATACACAAATACTGTAAAAGCAGCAATCAGCTGAATAAAGTTTTCTTTTTTTTTTTTTTGTTTTGTTTAAGTGGAAAGAAGAAAGGAGGAACAGAAGATAATTCAGGGTTACAAAGCTAAGGGGGTTGGCCTTCTCAGATGTTCTCTCTGTACTGGGTAGAATGAGCTAATGACACTATACTGGGAGGAGTGTCCCAGATCAAATTTACAGTAGGGGCAGGCTACTGCAAAACCACCAGGTATAAGTACAAGACACCAATAGGGAGGGGGAGAGGGTGGGAAACTATGCTACAGCTACTAGCTACACTATTTTAGGCAGAAAACACTACATAAATGTTTATCACAGCAGAAAAACAGCAGTGAGCCACTAAATGAAAGTTTTAAACAGATAAAGGAGCAAGGAGACTCTAGAGAATGCTTTTAACTGCAAACAAGTCAGTTGTATGATACACTCCTTGGCAGGAAATTAGAACAGACAGATGGTTAAAAAAATGGAGAAAATTTCCAGTTACTACTTTGCACATAGTGAAACTAGCTAAAAAAGCTTCACAAACAGTGTGACAGTAACAAGCGTGATTTAACAGGCCCTGTAAGGCAGACAATTTTAGTACAACCATGCAGATTAGTTTATAGCAATAAAATACAGTAAAAAGTATGCAGCAGACAATAAAAAGTGCTATAAATGACTAAAATAGGCAATAACTAGTAAAAATAAGCAAAGCAAAAAAAAAAAAAAAAACAGGATACATATTGTTATTCATTCCAGATTAGAGTTGTGGTCTGTGCCTGTCCTCCGCTCAGCTCAGTGTGCATAGACAGAAATCCTCTCAAAGGTGGGGCTTAAATACTAGTAGGTACTACCTGAAACAACTTAAAAAAGCTCAAAAGAACTGAGTGCTTACTCCAAGCCCAATATCAGCCAACCTCTACCAGCCAGTAGCCAATCAACAATTACTCTCACTAAAGTGAAGAAAGGCCTCTACTAAGCCAAGATGACCTGGAACATGTGATCAGAACAAACAAACAAACACTGCAAAGAAACAACCAGTCCTCAGAGACAGCAAACCTGAACTGGGCTGTTCTGCAGCTACTAGCTACACTATTTTAGGCAGAAAGCACTACAGAACTGTTTATCACAGCAGAAAAACAACAATGAGCCACTAAATGAAAGTTTTAAACAGATAAAGGAGCAAGGAGACTCTAACCGCAAACGAATCAGTTATATGATACATTTCTTGGCAGGAAATCAGAACAAACACACACAGATGCTTAACAAATGGGGAAAATTTCCAGTTACTACCTTTCACACAGTGAAACTAGCTAAAAAAGTTTTACAAACAGTGTGACAGTAACAGATGTGATTTAACAGGCCATGTAAGACGGACAGTTTTAGTACAACAGTGCAGATTAGTTTATAGCAATAAAATACAGTAAAATGTATTAAGCAGACAATAAAATGTGCTATAAATGGCTAGAATAAGCAAAAAAAAAAAAAAACAGGATACTTGTTATATATCACAGATTAGAGTTGTTGTATTATAAGTATATGCCCAATAAATTTCAGTTTGGCATCTATGGTAATAAAGACGTTACTAATGGATGACTAGAATTAATTTCCTTTACCACACTTTCCTGTAGAAATATGGTTGAGTATCTTGGAATAAGGGAGGGAGAATGCAAATGACTTCTAGTTTGTTTGTTTGTGTCTTTCGGCTTTTCCCGGTTAGGGGTCACCACAGTGGAACTCCGGTCCGCTAATGATTGGCAGTAGATTTTTACGTGCCGAGTTGCCAGCCCTGACACACAACCTTCAACAAAGGTACGCCCATTCACGCATGTCTCCACACAGAAGATGCTCTAGCTGAGAATCGAATAGGACAACGTCATACTGTGAGGCGACAGTGCTACCGCAGCACCACCACTGCAGTAAATGAGTTATAGTTATTGTATAAAAACTACACATGTTCAAGTGCAGTTGAATATGTGATATATATGATAACAATGAGGAGTTTTGCTAACTGCATAGTACACCTGGATCAAACCATGACAGTGACCCAGATGACCAGCAGTCATCTAGTGTCCTGACTGCTGGAGGAGACTGCAGTTATGTGTAGGAATGAGAGGTCAGTGTGTTCTCTCCCATGTTAGGGGAGTGATGTGGTCTGGCTTACTACAGTACCAGCACCTGATGGAGGGAGATGTGCATATCATGCAACATATGGATCAAAAAATGCACTTGGCACTGCCAAGCTGTTTTTCCATAGTACCTTTCATAGACAGTATGTGTAGAAATGCACAAGCTCACAGTGGAAGGCATTTCAGGCCATCATGTCAGCAAGCATGCTCGTTGGTTATCAGAAGAAGAATTAAAATCAGAAACCAGAAAATTCCTCGTAATTGCCTAGATGATAGTTGCACCTTCACTGACTCTTTCCCTGCTGATTGGGAAGGAATAGGCACAGCTTTGCAGAGATTTAATGGTCAGCAGACACTGGGCAAGAAAGATCATTTTAAAAATTAGGAATTCTTTCCCCCTTAATTGCATGGCTTGCTGCATATAGATCTGAAAGAAATGTATTTGTATGTATTCTCTTAGTTGAGCTGAACTATCCACAGTTTGACTGTAAAGATTAGTAAACATACCCCTACAACCCTCTTCCATAAATATTTTGCTGCCTGAAATGTCTTCCGCATCTGCCTCATTCCAGGTATATCAAATGAAGAAAATTATGTGTCTAACATTGGTAAGTTTTTGTGGACCATCACCATTACAGACCCTTTCACAAAGCTTCATCTGTTGCAGGAGGCCAAAATATGGACAGAACTGTCATTTTTAATGATTGTTATTTGAAGAATACATAACTGATTCCTTTCTTTCATACCTCTTCCCCTAGCAGCTAATTCTCTTCTGAAAGTGGGTGATAACTTTGACAAGTGTAGTGGAATTGTGGATTGCAGCAGTTTCTCTAGTTTATACAGTGAACTGTCTACTAAGGCTGTAACTCATTAAAACCATGTCTGAATTCTGGTATTGGGCTTTGCCCATCAAATGTAATGCATATTATATCTGGTCTACTGAGTATGTCTGTAGCATACCAGAAACACTAGATGTTATGTTGTCCTATCTCATCTTCATTCTTACTGGATTGGCTCCGACTCATCCGAATACACTAGCTCAAAGTCTCTAACTTGGCTTGTTCCAAGAAGGTGTCCCATCATACAGTGGTGTAATTTCCCAGATCTCTTTTGCCTCCTTACGAATTCGGATGCTTCTCTTCTTGGCTGTGGCTAAGTCCTTTAAAAAAGCTTATATTTTTCCCTTTATTTAGCTATTTGTACCTTAATAATTGTTTGGTAGTTGGTAATGAGTAGTTTTCTCTGTAGTTTCTGTGTGCTGTGCTTTCAGGTGTTGTTTATCTTCCAGTGTGTGCTTTTGGTGGCCGTCGTTACTCGCAAGGCCTTTTTTGTTGATTCCTGTTTGTGGTAGTGGTGTAGTTTAGCACTAAGGTAGAAGTTAGCTTTTATATTTTTTATTAGCTTGTTTCAGTTAGAGAGCTATTTTCCTGTTGTTGGTATCCCCCTTGCTCGCAACTCTTCTAGGTCTGTTTAAGTTAGAGGGCCTAGTGCCTATTTAATTTAGAGGGCAGAGCTGTTCCCCTTGTCTCTTTCTTGCGTGTTTATAGTGTTTCAAGTGTTTATAGTGTTCTAGTGTGATAATACTGTTACAGAAAAAAATTTTGTGTGTGTTTTAAATTTCATAGAAGTGTGTTAAGCTTTACCTGTAATACTACTGTGCTTTCCTTCCTAAAATGTCTAAGAAAATTAGAGAAAAGGAACCCAAGCCTTCAGGGTTCAAAAAGTGTCAAAAATGCTCACAGAAATGTCCATCACTGATGGACATGACATTTGTGTCTATTGCTTGGAGACCATCCACCTCCAGGAAACTTGTACCTTTTGTCACTCCTTTAGCTCCCATGTTCTGCAGGAGAGAAAGAAAAAGCTTATACTCAAAGGGCTCCTGAAACCATCTTTTGAGGAAGCTTTACATAGCACTTCCTCTTCCAGTAGATCCCCTTCATCTAAGAGTGACAAGGCTTCAAAACAGCCATCTCCAGCTCAGTCGGAGCCGCCTTGAAAATTGGCTAAAACATCTGATGGATCCATCTCCTCGGCTCCACAGCATTCGGGACCGATGGAGATTATAGACATGGACAAAGCTAGTCCTTTGGCTCTAAGGCCTTCAGAGCCAAAAGAGATTGTTCTTCGCAGCCAGTCCACTGACTTGTTACTGGTCTCCCCTACCTTGAGATCTCCCATTTTGGTGAGATCTCTCTCACCAACCCTCTTCACCAGGTCCTCTAGGACCTTATCGGACAATGACTTGGACAGGGTGGTGTGCAGACTTTTGAAGTCGCCGGCGATGGCTATATTGTTTTCGGCTCCGACCCAGTCAGTTCCGGAGCCAGCTAAGATTATGACTATTATATCCACTATGATTCCTCCTCCAAGCCAAGCTGGATCTTTGGAGCCAGAATGCCAGGTGCCACTTGCTGTAGATTCTTCGGTTCTGAGACTCCTTCCGGAGATTTCGGTACTGATCTCTGCACCGACTCTCTCGGTGCCATCCGGAGTGACTAGGGACCGAAGCTGTCCAGTCGGCTCCAGGGTGGAAATGCTCGGACCCGAGTTTCCTCTGTTCTGAGTTTACCTCTCGGGGCTTCGGCTTGGCTCCTACATCAGCCTCAGAGCTGATCTCCTTGGAGCCCGGGATTACCTCTGTTTTCTCAGAACCAGAGGAGTCCTCGGAGCCAGGGGGATCTGCCTTTGAGCTGATGAGAAGTGTGCTGTCCCCACCTACAGCTCTACATAAGGATACTGGTATTCTTCCCCCTAAAGCACCGGCATCTGTCTCAGCACCACCCCATCCACAGGACAGCTGAGACCCATATCCTCCGGGAGCCCCATTGGGTAAGCCCCACTCTTCCAAGACCTCCCTAGCATACCTTTCTGAGGAGGCTCCTCAAAAGAGAACATGCAAGAGAAAGCATATTGACTCCCCTGACGAGTCTATCACCTCTGACACTGACCTCAAGGATTCGCAGATATCCTAGAGATCCTGAAACAAAGAAGCAGCTTGAAATCCATCACCCCTTCTGATGAGGAGTCTGTGTACCTGAAGGCTTTTGCATCTCGACTTTCAAGAAGTTGGGATATACTTATACTATTTGAGTAAGTTTTCCTGTTCTTGCAAGCCAATGTGCATGGGGTGGTATAAGTCTACCTTTTGAGGGGGAGTGTTAATAGGTAACGTAGTGGATTTATTATTCCTAGTAGGTACATGTTGCCAACTTGCCGAAGCTGTTTCAAGATCGTTTTCATTTATAGTTGTAAATGTGTGCACTTCATTTTTAATGCTGTCTTTTAATAAGGTTAAAATGTCTTGCTTTGCTTGTAATGTGAATATGGGTGTGCTGCTTTTACTTGGGCCTGTTTATTGCATCATTGTGCTGGATAAATTACTGTTATTTTTATTTCTCTTAATTGCTATGTTTTGAGGTAAAAGGGGTCCATGGGGTTTGCTGTGCATTATAGTTTACTTTAACTGCTCTTGCAAGAAGTACTTTTAAAAGTAAAATGTTTACGTACTTTTTTTCCTTTTTGTGGATACGTGTTCAGAAGTTAATGCAGTGCATTTGGGATTGTGGTAAAATATGTCATCGTTTCAGGATAGTTTGTTTTTATAAGTAGCGAAGTTTGTATTTTGCTTTTAGTGGTGTCTTCAATAAATTTGCAATGTACTGCTTTCATTATAATCCGACTATGCCCAGTGCTGCTGTTGGGTCTGTTTGTTAATAGATCATTGTGCTGTGTAAATTAGTTTAAGCACAACATTTCCTATAACAGTTTAGACTGTGCAGTAAAGTTGGCCAGCCAGTTGTACAGCGACTCGGACATTGCAAAGAAACTATGTTGTGGAAGAACCAAGGCTGAAGCCAGTCGAAAATGTTTTGAGACCGCACTCATTGGAATGCCTTCTGAATGACCTTCAAAGACCAGGCACTTCATTTGCAATTTCATTGAATGCTTCCAACAAGGGGAACATAAAATTATTTCCACTTGTTGTGAGGTATTTTTCTAAAGAAGGGGTGATGAATGGCCTTTTGGACTTCTGTGAAGACCCTGATGAATCTGCACAGGCTATATCACAGCAAATTTCGAACATTATGGAAAGGCACTCCTTGCCCTGGAACAGCATTTCAGCATATGGGGCTGATAATGCCAGTGTGAACTATGGGAAGAAGTCTGGTGTGTATATCAGATTAAAAGAAAAGTGTCCAACACTCCAGAAGGCTAACTGTGTTGGCCACACCATTCACAATGCATCCAAAAAAGCTGCAGCACAACTACTGTATGATGTGGAAGTATTTGTAATGAAACTTTTCAGCCATTTCTCAGGTTCTGCCACAAGAACCAGAGACTTGAAAGACTTTGAGTTTTGTCGCATGGAATTTGAGAGTCTGTTAAGGCATGTGCCAAAAAGGTGGCCATCCCTACTGCCAGCCATTGAAAGAATAGTGACAAATCTCCCAGTGCTCCAGTCCTATTTCCTCTCCCAGGGAGAAGAGGAGACCCCCCCCCCCCCCGGCAGATATGGCAGTACTTTTCAGCTAATCAGCATGGTGAGAATGCATGCTGCCCCAGTACTATTTGCACTCTCTCAGTGCTGTTCTTGTGGATTTCAGTGAACATATAAGTGCATTAGAAAAATAAGCACTTACTGCCATGGAAACATTTTGTGTAGTGGTCTCTCTGAAGCAAAAACTGCAGGCAAGAGCTGAAGGTGCTTTCTTTGGAGGGAAACTTAGGGCACTTATGAGCACATTAGACAGCACTTCTGCTAACAAGCTCAGAGGCGATCTCTGCTCAACATACAAGGCCATCTCAAACCCTGAGCTGTTGGACATGCTCCACTTAAAGAAATACCAATCCCTCAGAGCCACATGCTCCAGGGATCTAAACCTTGTCATCACAATGAACAAAACATGCTGGAGGGATAGGTTCCTAACCCAGAGACTCCCCATACTCTGGAATAGACTGCCCATACATGTCAAGCAGAGCGCCTCCTTGGCCCTCTTCAAGAGGAACCTTGACGATTGGATAGGAGATAGGAAATTCACCCTGGGGATCACGTCAGGCGTCCTGCTAGACAGGGGTCCAGGGAAGTAAATATTGTGGGAAAAAATATCCAGGGAATTGTTTATGGCTAGGCTTGTATAGGCCCTAGGGTCAATAGCCTAGTATCAACCTATGAACCTATAAGAGACTTCACTGTATTCTTGGAGACAGCAGTAAAGTACTTAGAGCAGTGGTTTGATTATACTGACAACAACTACTTGTTTACACTGTCTAAATTATCTGTAACTGAGCCCTTTGCTTTCAGTGACATACTCAATATGACCACTGCCCTGAGTCTGCAGGATGTAGATGAAGACCATCTTTTCAGGGACTACTTGGCAATTAGGCCATTTCTCGAACAGTTATGTAACACAAGCTTGACTCCAGGAGAAAAGTGGCTGAAGCTTTTCAGAGAAGGGCCTGAGCTGACTGAGTTTTTTCTTTGGTGAAAAATAAATGGACAGATGTGCGAAACTGATGTAGTGTGGACTTGTTAAAAGCTGAACTAATGATGACTGTAAATTACAGGATGAAATGTAGTGACTTTTATTCAAATATTGTATCAAACCGGGCCGTTCTTCATGCCATAAAATCGTATTCAAAATACACTTTAAAAAAAAAAGTGATTTAGTGTACTACTGTGCAGTATATAGTACTAGTGTACAGTATGTAGTTTTGTGTTTTTTTTTTTTTTTGCTTTAGCTTTAATCTGCTAGTGTGCAGTATGTAGTTTTGTGTTTTTCATTGCTTTAGCTAATTTACAATAAAAACAGCTCTTAATTATGCACATTTAGCTTGTGTGGTATGTAGATATTTTAGTTTTTTTTCAGAATACTCATGATTGGTTTATTAATTTTTTTTAAACAAGTGTCTAGAGTGTTTTTTTTTCCTTTAAAGTTTACTTACTGTTGCAACTGAATAATGTGTTTTTTGCAGTAATGCTTCACTTAAATGGTTTGTGAATTTTCAGTATGCTGTAATAGCATCAGTGTTGTACCCGTAACTGTAATACTGCATCTCTTTTAACACCCCTGGTGATATCATGGTGGGGTGTGTGGCCAGTGTCATATTGGTCACACCCCCTGTCCTGCTCGTCACAGCCCCATGTCCCACTTTGGTCTTGTTAAAAGGTGGCAACCCTAGTAGTACTGTTAACTGATTATCATGGTATTTTGACACATTGCTGTTGTCTCCAAAAGTATTGAGAGGTGTGAGAAGCATATGTTTCACTAAACAAAGTATTGCGTCCTTTTTTGGGTGATTTGTGATATATCCCGTAAACTTATTTTATGCTATAAAATTGCTGTTTTAAAGGTGTCATTGAAGTCAAAGCTGATGAGTATCCTCGCCATGGTTGTAATCTGGCAGCACTGTCAAAGTTAAAACCTGCCTTCTTAAAAGATGGAACTGGTACAGTAACTGCTGGAAATGCCTCAGGTTAGTCTAGCCTTATATACTTTTCCAAAATTTTGCAACTGATTGCTTCACATTGTATTTTGTGCTATAGAGAATTATTTATGTTGCAGAGAAGAAAGAGTACCAAACTTTATTTATTTTGTTTTTAACTGTAGATGGTCTGAACCGATATGTTTGAATAATTTTGTTAGAATTGCTTATATTTAGCTAACTTAGTTTTATACAGAAATTTTTAATTTTGTACTAACTATGCTTTACTAATATGGCTTTACTATCCTCTGGGCAGACTTCCCTACCTGTCCTGGGTAGCTGTCCTTCTTTCTTGAAAATCAGCAAGGTAAGCGACTATGGTATACTGACTACGTCAGGGCATTGCATACTTCTGGTTCATACCCAAATAAGAAGAAATTCATTTATATAACATAACCCATGATTCCATACTTTTCTCCCAATCTCAGTATACAAAATTTATCAGAATGGCTCAGAAATGTTGAGTTGGTTGTGTTGACTAATGTCACCTTATGGGCATGGGTTTTTGCCAGTATATGTATGGCATGAGGACCTGGCCTATGCCAGGGACCCATGCTAACTGTGGGAGGGGTTTATGTGCCCATCATAAAGCCCAGCAGACTTGAGTCAATAAAATATTGGCTGGCCAGTCTACAGTTGCTTAGCTTGGGTTACCTGTGATAGCCCTGTTGAGGGAAAGCTGGATGTAAAACCAATCAACTCGCTAAACATGAACTAAGAATTGCTACACTCAATGGTAGATTCACTTACAGAGCACAGCTTGGAAGTGGATGACTTGATGGTAAGGAGGAGGCTGGATATCCCATGTATCCAGGAGACAAGATGGAAGGGCAGTTCAACAAAGCCACATGCCTTGGAAACCAGAGTCTACTAGTCAAGAAGAGGGCATGCTAGAAATGGTATGGGGATTGTGGTGAGGGTAAGGTTTCAGAAGACAGTGAGGGATATAATCAGAATTAGTGACAGACTCATGGCAATCCTACTCCAGCCTAATGATAGGGTAGTATTCATAATCTCTGCCTATGCCCCACAGCAGGGTTGTGATAGTGTGGAAAGAGTGCATTCAGACATCAGTTGCAGGACCTACTAGATAAAGCAGAACAACATGAAGTGGTGTTAATAGGTGACTTGAATGCACATATTGGTACAGACAGAACAGATATGAGGACTGCCTGGGTCCACATGGAGTAGGGCAACAGGACTAAAAGAGAGGCCATTCTAGACTTCTGTCTGGCAAATGGCTTGATAGTAGCCAACTTCTGGTTTAGAAAGAGAGACAGCCAAAATATCACATACAAGAGTGGCCAACATGCAACTCAGGTAGACTTCCTCCTAGTTGGGTAAGGGTACTGGGGTAGAATCAGTGATTCCAAAGTCATCCCCAGTGAAACAATTGGTCACAGCATAAACCATTGGTTGCCACCATCTTTTGCAAGCAGTGGTCAGAGAAAACTCTAAGATCAACAGAGACCAAGCTGAAGACCTGGAAGTTGACTGGAGAGAAAGCACAACAGTTCAAAAATTATTTAGGGCTCTAGTACCTCAGGAAGAGGAGGAAATAGGTGGAGATAAAGAAGAGTGGCAGTACTTGAAAAGACCGTGTGTGAGGACTAAAGAACAGGTATGCATCTGAGCCAGATATGGAAGTAAGGTACATAAGGAAAACTGGTATTGGAATGTAGTCCAGGAAGTCATCAAGAAAAAGGAGGCATGCAGAAAAAAGTGGCAGCAAATGGCATTTAGAAGTAGCTGAGAAGTGAGATAGAAGGGAAAATAGTAAAACAGGTTAACAGCTTCATGTATGTGGGAAGGGTGATGGTGGAGAAGGGAAGTCTGAATAGAGAGGTCAAAGCTAGAACCAAAGAGGCTGCAGCCAACTGGCACAGAGTTTC
Organism: Protopterus annectens; assembly: GCF_019279795.1. Lineage (NCBI taxonomy): Eukaryota > Metazoa > Chordata > Ceratodontiformes > Protopteridae > Protopterus > Protopterus annectens. Next base: position 1,807,372,542 of record NC_056725.1, on the reverse strand, counting down.
AGGTGTAGTGTATGATAGAAGAATGCCAAAGAAGCTGAAAAGTAAGGTGTGCAAAACAGTGGTGTGACCAGTGCTACTGTATGGTACAGAAACCTGGGCAGTAAAGGCAGAGCAGTTGAGGAAGCTAGAGGTGATGGAGATGAAATGCCTAAGATGGGTGATAGAATGCTCACTGTGAGACAGCAGACATAATGAGGACATAAGAACAGAAGCCAAAGTACCTCCAGTTGCAGAAAAGGTCAGAGTGAACAGATCGTGGTCGTTCAGGCACATGAAGAGAAAGTAGAAGACAATCTGGTGAAGAGGATTTGGAACAGACAGGAAAAAGGCAAGAGGAAAGGTGTTCAACAAAGAGGTGGATGGATTGTGAGAGAGAAAACCTGTGACAATCGGGTATGAGTGTCTAAGAAAGTGGGAGAGTATCACTGAATAGTGAGAGATGGCAACAGTTGACACGTCACCCTGGCCCCATGTAGAAAGTGGGAAAGGGGGGGGCGGGGGTTGATGATGATTATGATGATTTTGTTGCTTCCATTTATTGTCTAAAATTCCCTTAATACAAATGTGCTTTTGTACATAACTGTAGCTCATTGTGTTCATGATATGACACTTGCAGGACTAGCTGGACAAGGATTAAAGGGCAATACCCTTATGTGTTTGTCTTCCAGATCTGTATTGGTTCTGTAGCTTTCCATCTCTGAACAGGGTTGGCTCCTGATACAAAAATGTTAAAGTTTGGGCTGATCATGTACAAAGAAATATACTCTGAGATGCAGCAACATGGATGGATACTCACTGCATTACAAGGACAGACTTGCCTCATGTCTCTCAAAGGGCTGACAGTACAACCCGGGCACCACCATAACACTTCTGTTAGGAGTCTGGCATTACTGATTGGGTGCTTCTGTTCTGGAGTGTTGTCTATCGCTTGCTGTTAAGCATTGGAACTAGTAATGTAACTGTGGGGCATGGATTTCTTCATTTTAATGTTTATCCCTTTAGTACGTGGGCAATATTTGTTGGACATATTCAAGTGTTTCTGTTCTGCTCAGGGGTTGGGTAGGGGGGCCTAGGTTAAAAACCAGTCCCACCAAACAGCTGTTTTCAATGGCTGGTGCTTCTCACTTTTCTGTCAGTTTAACAATGGATTAGGCATAACTGCCCTGCATGTTATTTCAGACCTGAGTATGTAACAAAATGCCTCTCTTGTTTTCTATTATTGGCTCCTTTCATTCAGAAACCAGGCATCTGCATTGCTTCTTGCTAATATAATTCTTTGATCAGTACATTTATTTTCCCCAAGTTGTCTTCTTTCATACAAATCACTTTAGTTTTAACATTTCAACTTTTTCCATGGTGTTCTTGAGTACAAACTGCCATGTGGCATCTATAGTCATCAAACATGCATCTTGATGACCTTTGAAATGACATAAGTGTTAGCACTGCATCTTATCTCCTGGTAGCTCTTCCTAGGGGAAGCATTAAAGAACTTAAGGGATTTCATAAGATATCACTAAATGCGAGCCCTCAAAGTATATAAATTGTTACTTGTCTCAGACCCATTGCCAAGAGTAATAGGTGACAGTATTTGCTCTTGTTATGGGGATCTAAGCCTAATCCAGATACTGGAACACAGCCTTCCCAAATCAGGAAAACAGTCCTTTATGCTTTTTTGCTGACCCTGTCCTACAGCCCCAGTGTGACTCCTACGCCCCTTCTGTGCTTGGATTTTACTGCCTTATACACCACTGTAGTTGTATTAAGTTTAATCATATACATAAATTGTAGGTTTATAAGTAGCTACTAGTTTGCAGTCCAGGACATTACTGAGGAGCTTAGCCCAATTTTCTAAATGCCTCAAAACACTTCCTGGTTAAGCAATTTGCTTAAGATCACACAGTAAGCAAATGAAGGCTGTGAGGGCTGAGGGAATCAAGTCATGCAGGGCAGGAAGCAGCGTATAGCTTTAGTCCTTTATGCCAACTGCTAGACATGCTGCTGTCAGAAGTAACAGTCTTTTAATTAATCTGATCTGTGTGTGGCTGGTGGACATGAGGCAAAATGCAGAAATAAAATGTTCTTTCCTATTTGCATATGTTGTATTACAGTGTAAGTAACCCACAACATAGCAGTCTCAATTTCTACTCAAAAGGTTAATGCATATTTTATGTTGGAACTGATGTTTTTGCAGTTAAAGGAAGCATCTTCAAATGCTCGTTTGTTTAAAAATTAATAAAATAAAATATTTTTCCACAGATTAGCATTGACTGGGGAGAGGCTGTGCTTCTATATCTTCCTGCGTTATATAATATTCTTTATAATGTAGTTTGTGTGATGGAAAAACATGTTTGTCTTTAATATACATTTGTGATCAGCTTGATTTTAGCATCATAATTTGAGCCTTCTGTTTTCAAGAATAAATCATTTTCCTGTGACTTTGTGCACTGCTTTTCTCCTATACTAGCTGTTGTAGTGGATTCTGGTGTCTGTGCAGGTATTTCTGCTGTGGGAGTGGATTGTGTTATCATTGCCCACCTAGTCCTGCCTGCTTGCTGTTTATTTTCGGGTCCAGAGTATGTTAAAAAACTTCTTGGTGTTTCATAATCTGTGTTCTGGGGCTGTCAGAATGAAAATCTTTTAAGGACCTCTTTGCAGAGCAGTATTTTGTTTGCTGTTTCAGACATCTTTGTGGTGCTGAAGGATATAGCCCTTATTGTTGATCAGCTGACCCAGGTTTACTTAGCTTCCTTGTTGGAAGACCTGGCCCAGGGAGAGATGGGAGTTTGAGCAGCCATGGAGAAGGGAGTTGGTTGTGTCTTGCCATAGCAGTGCCCTCTGGGAGAAGATCCAGAAGTGCATTCTGTACAGAAAGGAGTCCTTGCACTTCAGCCAAGCATAGTAGGTGTGTGGAGGGTACATTTGCTATGGGGCTTAATGCAGTGTGCATTTCACCATACTTGCCTGTCAAAACTGTAAGGTGAGTGAAGCATACATCTTCTGAAAGCTGTATGTATGTTGATCATAATTCTAGGATGAAGTAACAAAACTCAGCAGGTACGATACGGCGCCAAAAAGGAAATCCAAATGTGAAGAGAAAATGCCAGCCCAAAGTGGTGTGCACAAAACAGATTTATTGTGATATATACAGACCGGTTTCGGCTAAAGTTACCAAGCCTTCCTCAGTGTAACAAAAACTTCCACAAATAGCCACATGTTATATACACAACAGTAAATTGGTAAGCCAAGATGATTGGTCACAATTGATCATTAAGCCCAGGGGGTAATAATCCCCCCAATTTAATAATCCACTTTTTTTCTTTCATGTTTAATATGTTGTGCTAACCAACTTTATTTTTCTTACCAGTGACTATCAATAACAGTAAACTTAAAATTGGCTGTAGGATGATTCAAAACATGCTTGTAAAGGGCACTAGTTACCTTTTTATTTTTAATATCACTCGTGTTCACTGATCCAAAGTTTCACTGGTCTCGAAGTCTGTCCTACATAAAATGCAAAACATGAGCAGGTAGCCAGGTAAACCAACCATTCACTAGAGCAATTGGCAAAAAAGTTAATATCATAGACCTGGCCAGTATTCCTGCTAGAGAACTCTTTAGTCTTATCCATACGTATACAATGAGTACAGTGACCACATGGAAAACGCCCAACCAGAGGGTCCCCCATAAGTGTCGTTTGAAATTGTGGTTGAAACCACCATAAACCCAGTTTTATAATGAGCAAAAAAAGAACCTGATGTTCTACCTCTCCTGTGACCAAAAAGACATCTTTCCGGTAACAAGTTAGCAAGTCTAACATCTCCCAACAGAATGTTCCAATTTCGTTGGATTACTTGTAACAGGTTAGGAGAGTTACGCCCATAAGTAGTAATAAATCTGATGTTGGAGTCCTGAGAAAAAGTTCTGTCTTTATATCACAACAGATCCTGTCTATCCAATGCAGATACCTCCCTACAGGCCATGGTAATGGTGCCAGAATTGTACCCCCTGGCCTTGAATCTACCCACCAGGTCACACCTCTGATGTTCATAAGTCTCAGAATCTGAACAGATACATTTGATTCTCATGAATTGGGATTTGGGTATGTTGCATTTGATATGGAGAGGATGGTGGCTAGAAGCATGCAACAAAGCGTTATATTCCGGGAATTGCCGGTAAACCCATGTATCCAATGTATGATCAGATTTTCTGCTAAACAGAACATCCAAAAAGGTTATCTGGTTCAAATTAAAGTTTCATGTAAAATGAATGTCCCATTTATTACTATTAATGTAATCCAAAAATTCATTTAGAAAACATCAGCTCTCCATACTAACCAGCAGTCGTCCAAATAACGACGCTAGATGTCAATCTTAGCAAATACAGATTATAAAGGGGATCATAAATTAATTGTTCTTCCAAATATGCCATAAAGAGATTGGTGTAAATTGGGGCAAAAGAAGCCCCCATGGCAGTACTCTGCATCTGTAGATAACAACTGTCCTGATAATAGAAACATTCTTGGTTAGTACATGCTCAGTTAACCCCAATAAAAAGGTGTTAAAACCTGGTGGGTAGAGTTCTGATGTAATTGGCCAATGTTTCAATGCTAATAGGCCAGCCCAGTGTGGAATATTCATATATATATATATTATGGTGTTAGACCCCAAGCTTTATTGGTCTGTGAACTCATACACTTAGACACACTTTTGGTTGGATATTACCCCTGAATATGTGGTGTGGATGATTACTCAATCTTGCCTTCTACCTTCAGATCAGTCTTTGGTGTATGACTTTGGTTTAGTGTTCCCGAGGCAAGTAGCACTACCCTTTCTTTGCAGTTTTTGCATTTTATGAATCATCTTGTTGGTGGCTATCGTTGTTCCCCATTTGTTGTTTAATATCAGGATCTTGCCTTTTTGGGGGCACGTAGCACCATTACTGGTTGTATTGTGGACATTTATTAATGGCCCAACAAGGGTAGGGGCTATTATTGTTCCTCGGTTTTGGTTTAAGTTACTTTTCTGACATTTGATGGTCCGGTGGGGATATTTGGAACCATTTTTGCGTCCTCTTGGTTTGACTTGCTATTAACCCTATGGGTTTACCATTTGATTTGTAGTGGCTGGTGGATAATATTTATACATTTGCTGTTTTGGCAGACACGAAGCGACCTTGTCCCATTTATAGTTTTTTATAACTTTTCTGAGCATTTGTGATAAATATGAATTTGGGCCAACTTCTCCAAGGTCTGTCATCTGATAGGGATGGTATTGGTATATTTGGTTTAGGGACCAAGATTCCTGGGGATCCCTTGATCAGGGGTGAATCTACATCATCTTGTTATGATGTGTTTACAAAGTTATCTAAAAGTATGAGGACTATGTGCACTCGTGTGGCATCTTGGCCTTTTTAAAGCATACAGGGCAAGCAATATTTGTCCTAGGGGATTACGGGTAAGGATCCAGCCCTTAGTTTCTGAGATACACCAAGAATTGGACTAACAATGGTTAGCAGTTCAACAACAAGCATCCATGGGGTTCGTGAAGGCCGTATTGGCTTATCATAACAGATGTATTGATTCTAACTTGATTGAGGTGACCGAATTGTATGAGGATACTAAGCAGTTTGAAGGGCAGACCTGTTACCAAACCTGTTTACAACAGTTAAGTCAGGAAATATTGATCCTTGAGGGCCAACTAAGGGACAGGAAGATACACAAATTCAACCGTGATCAAGCTGACTATGATAGTGGGAGACCATTTGGACCCGATAAAAATGTCAAATTTTCTAACACTGGTTCCAAACCCAATAAGAGGAAAAGGCCTAGGTATCTTGATGAAGAATGTGTCTTCTTTTGGTAGTACCTCTGGGGAAGAATAATTCTCCATGACAGATTCTGAAACAGCACCAGTATTGTCTTCTCCCACACCAAAATGCAGTAACTTGGACACCCCTTTAGGGTTAGGAGACACAGGGCAGGGTGGAAACATCACAAGAATAGACGATGTGGCGACATTATTACAGATTATGACCAACAAGTAATTGAATATAATAATGTTCTTAACATTTCTTCACGTTTTAACTCCTATCCAAATTGAATTACTTAATAAAGGATTGAATTTTGTCCCTGCATTTTTTGTTCCCGAGGATGGTTTTGCTGATGATGTGAACAGTTTTTGTCATACTCTTAATTTGAAATTGTTTTTTGACCAAGATAACCATGGGTCTGGTGATTCATCCTTTCACTTTCATAGGTCTAATGTTATGCCTCCGATGAACCCCACTGTGCATCTTTTTATCTACAGGGTTCTCAAAGATTTACATCTTCACTATTCTGATATGGTTACTAAGTCCCACAATCTTTCTAAACCCCAACAGGAGGCCCTTACACAGCTTAAGTCTAACAACAACTTGGTTATTATACTGGCTGACAAAGGAGGGGCTGTAGTGGTTATGGACTGGGCTAATTAAGATCAGGAAGCAAAGAGGCAATTGGATAGTAAACAATACTATATGCGTATGTCCCTGGATCCTACTGGGGGCTTCAAAAAACAGATTGATGCCTTTTTGAACCTGGTGGTAGAGGAGGGGATCATTACTACCTCTATTTCCAAACATTTGATGGTTAGTGATCCAAAACCACAGTATTTATATTTGTTACCCAAGGTCCATAAATCACTGCAGAACCCTCCGGGTAGGCCTATTGTTTCAGACAGGGGATCTTTCACTGAACCATTATCAGTTTATTTGACCCAATATCTTCGCCCTTTACTCCGTTATGTCAGGGCTCGGATTCAGGACACAACGGAGTTCCTGCAGATCCTTCAAGATACCCAACTTGAACCGGGTTGGTTGTTATGTACCCTTGATATGTCAGCCCTATATGTGAATATTCCACACTGGGCTGGCCTGTTAGCATTGGAACATTGGCTAATTACATCAGAACTCTACCCTCCAGGCTTTAACACCTTTTTTATTGGGATTAACTGAGCATGTACTAACCTATTTATGCTGATCTCTTTATGGCATGTTTGGAAGAACAATTGATTTATGATCCCCTTCATAATCTGTATTTGCCTGAGATTGACATCTGGCGTCGTTATTTGGACGACTGCTGGTTAGTATGGAGAGCTGATCTTCCGTTTCTAAATTAATTTTTGGATTACATTAATAGTAATAAATGGGGCATTTATTATACATGCAACTTTGATTTGAACCAGATAAACTTTTTGGATGTTCTGGTTAGTAGAAAATCTGATCATACATTGGATACACGGGTTTACTGGAAATTCACGGAATATAACGCTTTGTTGCATGCTTGTAGCCACCACCCTCCCCATATCAAATGCAACATACCCAAATCCCAATTCATGAGAATCAGACGTATCTGTTCAGATTCTGAGACTTATGAACATCAGAGGCGTGACCTGGTGGGTAGATTCAAGGCCAGGGGGTACAGTTCTGGCACCATTACCATGGCCTGTAGGGAGGTGTCTGCATTGGATAGACAGGATCTGTTGCGATATAAAGACAGAACTTTTTCTCAAGACTCCTATATCAGATTTATTACTACTTATGTGCGCAACACTCCTAACCTGTTGCAAGTAATCCAACAAAATTGGAACATTCTGTTGGGAGATGTTAGACTTGCTAACTTGTTACCGGAAAGATGTCCTTTTGGTTACAGGAGAGGTAGAACATTGGGTTCTTTTTTTGCTCATTATAAAACTGGGTCTATGGAGGTTCAACCACACTTTCGAACGACACTTAATGGGGGACCCTCTGGTTGGGTGTTTTCCATGTGGGCACTGTACTCATTGTATATGTATGGATAAGACTAAAGAGTTCTCTAGCAGGAATACTGGCCAGGTCTATGATATTACCATTTTTGGCAATTGCTCTAGTGAATGGTTTGTTTACCTAGCTACCTGCTCATGTTCTGCGTTTTATGTAGGACACTTTGAGACCAGTGAAACTTCGGATCAGTGAACACATGAGTGATATTAAAAATAAAAAGGCAAGTAGTGCCCTTTACAAGCATGTTTTGAATCATCCTACATCCAATTTTAGGTGTACTGTTATTGATAGAGTCACTGGTAAGAAAAATAACAAAGTTGGTTGGCACAATATATTAAACATGAAAGAAAAATAATGGATTATTAAGTTGGGGGGGATTATTCCCCCTGGGCTTAATGAGCAAATGTGACCAATCATCTTGGCTTACCAATTTACTGTTGTGTATATAACATGGCTATTTGTGGAAGTTTTGTTACACTGAGGAAAGCTTGGTAACTTTAGCCGAAACCGGTCTGTATATGTCACAATAACTCTGTTTTGTGCACACCACTTTGGGCTGGCATTTTCTCTTTGTATCATAATTCTAGGTTCACACATCTGCCTGAATGACATGATGGGACAGAGTAAATGGCCCCCACTGGTCATGAAATGGGGGGATGGGAACCAAAACAGCATACAAAATCATTGTTTGTTTACAAAAATCATATTTTTCTTTAGACTGCATGGGTTAACCTTCCCTCACCCCCACCAGAATGTTCATGTTTTGTGTTAAAATGTATCTTCATTTATGGGATTTCATTCAGTAGGTCTAGCAGCAGATTGTGTCTGCCTCCTGATTTGACATTCCACCTACATGTTTCCTTTAGGTATTTATATACTTGATTGCTTACTTTTCTGTTGTTCGAGCATGACTGGTCTCAGCATATTGGTTGCTTGTGTGTATTTGATCTCTGTGCTTAGGAGCAATGTGTGGGGGATTGAGTCCAGTGTATTTTGCTTTACTTTGGGACTGCAAGCTATCAAAGAGAGAGAGAGAGTGTGAACACTTATTTTATTTATTTATTTTGAATGATATGTGTTAAAGTAGGAGATGGAAGTGGAGCAAACTCAGAGTGAGAGTAATAAATTTAAGAGAGTGGAGAGGGTGTGAAGATCCCCCCCCCATACAGGAAATGTTTTATTTTGTTTGGTTGCCATTTTCACAAAGTTAAGGAATATTACAGTACAGGTTTGTAGCTATTTTGCAAATTCAAGTAGCCTAATTTTTATGAAGTACCTGTTGTGCATTTGCATTATGCAGGTAATCTGCAGATAAGTTCATAAGTACATTTAAGTGCTCTTGCCATTGAGGAACACTGTCTCGGAAGCAGTAGGACCATAGACTCAGTCACCAGCCCATTCATCCAGGAGTTTCTTAAATCTTGCTGAATTACTAGCCATTCTTACTAGTTCTGGAAATGTATTTCAGAGTTTTGCAATTATTTGATTAATATAACCTCTCATTTTTTACAGCTAAACTGAATATAAAATATTAAATTATGATGTTTATGAGACCTAATTCACATGCACACCTCTAAGTTTAAGTTTAAAATATATATATATAATTATATTATGTAAAGCTTTAAATGCAAACTGTTAATCTATCCTGAAAATAACCTTAATGTCATGTATATAACTTGAAGTTTAAACATCCATTCTTATAGCTCAAGTCCCACACTAAGGACATTTTTGTAGTGAGGCACCTTTGCTCTAACTAATTTATTCAATTGTTTCCAATTATAAATGCAAAAAGAATTGTTGTACTCCAAGTTGGACCTGACATATACTTTATATAATGTCAACAAACTCCTGGTGTCTATAGACAGCAAAGATATTCTACATGAATCTCAAAAGTAAAATCTCTTTTCATCATAATGCCAATATCTTTATACTTATTAATCTCAGTGAAGGAAAAGGATGCTATGAAATTTTGTTACTTGATAGATGGTTTACTAAAGAACATTATTATGATTGTCCTCACTGAACTGTAAGCATGTGTTTAATGCCCACTTTCTAGTCTTACGAATGACTGTGACATGTTCCACTTTGTCTATGAAGAAAGCAGTTTTTCAGTCATCTGCATATGTAAAAAGCCAGCAATGTTTATCTAATTATAGTAAGGCAAAAGGTACGTTAAGTAGGAATAGCCCAAAGCACATATTCCTAAGGTGCTCCTAATTGTGCTTTTGCTGGGTCAAATTTTATTCCCTGTGTTATGACTGATTGACAAAGCTTTTCAAGCTCTGAAGGTAAATAACTTTCAAATTAGATGGATAATGAAATGTTTGAGAAGTAGAAATCAAATTACATTAAATGATGACATGTCAACAGCTTTAACAATATTTGAAAAGATAACCCCACTACAAAAACCTAAATCAAGAGCTTTAGTAATATTGTCATAGACTTTTGACAACTTGGTTAAAGTGGTGTGGCCCATAAGAAAGCTGTGTTGAAAAATATCCTTTCAGTCTATGTTATTATCACTGGAAATAATATCACTAATAGATATTTGAAATCACTTACATGGAATTGGACGTAAGGCTTACAGATCTGTAATTGTTGACTAACTGCTTATTACCTTTCTTGTATAAAGGTGCAACTAAAAATTCTTTCCATGAAAATGGCACAGAACCCAGTTTTAATAATCTGTTAAACTTACAATTTAATATAGATCCTAGTAAAGTTCTTAACATCCCAGCTTTTATTATTAGTTAAATTATCAGAACTTCTAGATTTAGATTTCTTTATTTAATACATAACTTACTATTTCCTCAGTAATCAGTGGATATTTATCATCTTCATTCAAATCTGCTTCTATACACAAGTCTAATCATCAGAAGAATTTGAACAAGTGTTAACTAAAATATTTTAATGCATACTTTATTATCAGCTTAGGATCTTTAATAAGTGTATCATTAATCACTATCATATCTGTTTGTTGGGTACTGTTTCTAAAAAAAAAATGTGTATTTGTAAAAAGGTTTGGATTACTTGTGTCAGCTGTGAGTTTGTTTTCAAATTTAATTTTCTCAAAATTAGTTGTGTTCATTAAGGCACTTTCACTTGAATTAATCTTTTTTATTAGAACTATAAAGACATTTCTTAAATTGAAAAAAAGCCTTTTTTTCTTCCAATATAATTTTAAAACATTAAAATTCCACCAGTAAAGAAATTTGTTTTATTGTTATCTATCATGAATGTAGTCCTTCCAACACTGTTAATCAGAATATTTTGTAAAGTATATCTTCCATTTAATTGGTCCAAATTTTCCACCCAATTTATGAAGCCCAAAGACACGTAAAGTTAAAATCAGTAAGTGCATGATTATATTAAGTACTTGGTTAGGCCTACATGGAATTATTAATTCAGACAAAGTTGAAAAGAGTAACTGTGGGGTGAGAAGATGTGTAAATGTTTAAATATCTCGGGAAAACCAGTCCCAGTAAAGTCCAAAACATTTTTCCTCTGAGTAGGATCAGTAATACGTTGAGACAGATTGTGATAACACAGTATGTTTAAAAATTGTTTAGCAAAATAATTAAGTTATATTTGTGTTCTAGACAGTGTGAGTAATTAAAATAATAGAACAATATCAAACTGTAAATATTAAAGGAGTAGTAATGGAGGCATTTCCAAGTGGTTCCATTCAGGACCTAACTCCATTGTTAAGTCTGATTCAACTTTCCATGAACCAGTAGAGTAATGCTATTAATCTAGTTGTATTTAGACTGTATTCTCCTCAGAAGTATTTAACATGTCAGGCTCTTTACTAAGATTTCAATCTTAACTCCATATTTTAGTTGGGTTGAAGACTGCCTTTGTGTACTTTTTTTGAAATGGTCACTAATTACAACCTAGTGTTTTGTGTTTGTAAGGGAGAAAATTATATTTTGTGATTACAACTCCTTGAAGGTTTTCAGAACTATAGGATGAATGATCTAGAAAAAAAACTTTTCCTTACATGTAACAAGTATAAGACCATCTTGCACACCAACGCAGAATATATTTACACTAGGCCAGTCATTAGACAACTATTCTGTTTCATTTGTGTTGACATGTTCTGGAAGAGCACTGCTCAGAAAATCTGAGGTTAATAATGTGTAGAATAGTGTTTATTTAGGAATAAAAGTAAAGAAACAGTTGAAAATGATCTTTACTTTGCTTTGGTGATTTGGTGGAATGGAAAATACATGACATTTGACCAGTCAGTTTCCTTCTTCGTAGGTGACTGGATATATCACCCATGCTGCAGGTGAACTGGGAAGGAACTTAAGGGTAAAATCAGGAACAGTTCATTAGGACAGGAGTAGCAGCTTGTACTAGGACCTCTCGACTCCAGAGTTTTGCAGAATGTTCAGATTTTTGCCTTGTACTTCTGGGCTGGTCCTTTCCTTTTTGTGTTGGTGACCAGGATTTCACAAGGTAGTCCCAGCTCAGAGGGCTTGTGGAGGAGAGTCGTATCAAGTGACTTATGGACATCTTATCTAATGTCCAAAGAGTGACATTAAAGGAGTGGCTAAAAGTACGATACCAGCAAAGCCCTGACCAGTAATATGCGAGAGCCTTAAGATTACAAGAGCACATGTATCCCAAATCGCACTTTCCTAAATGCCCATTGACACACTCATGGGAAATTCAATAACTGAATATTTAAATCAACAGTTAAAACAGAATACTCATCAGTCTCCCAAACCATCTGGCACACATTCAGGACATTCTGATTTTCTGTCCTTGTTGTTTAAAAAAGTCAGAATAGAACTGAACAACAGTTACCAAATCTCCCAACTGTTTATATTAATTAATGTCTAGTTTTGCTTTTTTAAATAAATAACAATATTTAAAATAAAAGTCACTCTAAAACAGTAGCATCTCAAACAAAGATATCATATTTATATTCAAAGGCATACCAGTGAATCAGTGAAGAAAGTCACAAAAGAAATGCCTGCCACTAAAACCAAAACCACATCAACCAACGGAAGAAGGTATGCATGCGTGTGTGCATGCACACACACACACACACACATCATAGTTGCATTTTGCTAGTTGACTGTACCTTGGTCAGTTTCAGTGCAATGTGTAAGGTATTCTATTGCAGTCATGGTTGTGCAACTGTGAAATTAGTATATTAATGTTCGTGAATGTAGGTGTGAAGCTACCATGTTGGGAGGTGTGGCGTCAGAGTGCCCAACATAAATAAATATGTTTTTAGCATTTTGGTAGAGATGTGTTTTGTTAGTTTTCTGACTAATGTTCAGAAAAGTATATGCATGGCACTTTTTTGAACACCTTTATTAAATTATCACTTAAGACATAGGCAATCATACAACAGAAAAGGGAATAAACTATATTACAATTTTTCTATTTACATACATTATACATGACATATGTGAAGTTCTATCTCGTTGTTCACTCTTACTAATGGGTTTGGAGCCGATCTTCGGCTCCAACTCGACCAGCTGCAAAAGCTCGAGTTCTTCAACCAGCTGGAGGCCAACTCCCTATCCCATGATGCACCTTGTGCTTACCTCAGATCTTGTTTGCTGCTGTAACTAGATAGGACGTTCACCAGTTCTGGCAGTGAAAAATTATAATTCTTATCCATTTGTTGGAAAGTTTCTTCAGTAGTTAAGTGTATTTTATAAGGTTCCTTTCTACAGTAGTTTAGGCATTTTCTTAGTGTGCTGTTGACTCTTTTTCGTAGTTTATCATCGTGGCTGTATTTTTAGTCCTTAGTTATCTCCCTACCCCATAGATTAGTTTTTCTTGTAAGGTAGTAGTAGTTGATATAAAGCTTAAGTGTGTGTGTGATTTTAGAGCCTGTTTAATTTAGAGGGCTAGTACTTTGTGCTTTAATAATATTGTGGCTGTTTTTTGTTGTTTAGGCCTTGTTATATTACCTTTCTGATAAGTAGTTCATTACTAGTGTTAGATTTAGTCTAGTTAATCTAAATAGACGTTTAATGTTTGTGTATTGGTAACAGACCATTTATATTAGAGGGCTAGTAAGAGTTACTATTGATTGACAAGCCTGCATATTTTCTATAGGCTTCCTTTCTGTCATAGCTGTTGCTGTTAGTTGCTCAATATGTCTCAGCAGGAGAAGGAAAAATCCAAGTCTGGATTTAAAAAAATCCCCCAGATGTGGACAAAAAATGTCCATCACTGATGGATATACTGATTGCGTATACTGTCTAGGTGAGGTACACTTACAGGAAGACTGTTCTATATGCCACTCTTTTAGTTCCAGAGTGTTGCATGAACATAAGAGAAAACTAATGGATAGAGGTCTTTTGAAATCCTCTTTTCAGGAGTCACTGGATAAGGACAACCATGACAGACATTCAAGAACTTCGAGTTTGTTGGAACCGAGGAAAAGCCTGTCGACCAGTAAATCAAGGCCAGAAAAGTCTTCAACATCGGCTCCACTGTCTTCGCAGCCGACTGTTGCTACGGTTAGGAGTCAGTCCCCGGTATTGGAGCCGGTTATCCTACCTTGAAGTCCACAATATTATAGTCTGTGGCTTGATATGTTCATTCTTCTTGGTCCTCAAATAGGCTTTCAGATATGGAAATGGATCGTGTGGTGCAGAGACTTCTGGAGACACTGGCGCTTGCCAAACTTTTATTGGGACCGATCCCTGGGACTTTGGAACCGACAACCCCCCCCCCCCACCATCATCTTCTGTTCCTCCTCCGATCTGTCTCAAACTTTCGGAGACGGAGTGCTTGAAGCTGATGATTGTGGACCCTTTGGGTCTGACACCTACTTCAGGCTTGTCGGTCCTGACTACCCTGACATCTTTGGTGCCGACTGTAGGGTCTAGGAGCCGACGCTTGCCGGTCGGGTCCAGGAAGGATAGTCATACCGATTTTTTGATTCTGACTTCGCCTCTCAGAGCCTCTGCTCGGGTGAGCTTGGCTCCAACCTCGGGCTCAGAGCCCTCTGTTCCGGTGCCAAGGGAATCTTCCATTTCTTCGGATATGAGGGTTTCTTCGCGTTGGGACCGAGGTGCCTTCGATGCTATGAGGAGGGTGTTGTCCATGCTGACAACCACACCATCAGAACCACCAGCTCTTTCCCCCAAAGTACATTGTCTACCTCTACATCACACATCCCTCTAAAGAATAGAGACCCTGAGCCTTAGGAAGCCCCATTGGGTGAGCCCTGCTCTTCCGAGCCCTCTCCAGAAGCTCCCACTGAAGAGGTTCCCAGGAAGAGACTTTGCAAGAGGAAGTATCTGGACTCTCCACAGGAATCCGTTACTTTGTACACTGACTTAGATGAGTCAGAAGGGTCCCACAGTCCCCCTTGGAGGATATCTCCTTTGCAGATATCCTGAAAATTCTTAAGCAGAGGGGTGGCTGGAAGTCCATTAACTCTACTGATGATGAGTCAGTCCTCTTGAAGGCTTTTGGGTCTCATCCCTCCACCACTTGGGTGTCTCCACCCTTTCATGAGCTGATTGAGCTAATCTCTCAAAGGGCGTGGGAGTCCCTAGATACCATGGAGCCTGTCCCTAGGAGGCCTAATAAATGTATAACTTCCCCCCAGGAAAAGACCTTCCTGACCTGTTAATGCTATGGTGGTGGCGGCAGCCACCAAGAAGGAACTGTCATAAACATCTATGTCTGTCCATCCTCCTAATAAGGATTCTAGGATCATGGACAGATATAGTAAGCGCTTGTTTAGTTCAGCGACTTTTGCTCTCCGATCACTGAACTATTTAACGCACTTTACAAGGTTGCAAAGGGTTCTTCTGAAAGAACTAGGAGATACTCTACAGGGTTCAGTAGCTGTGGGGGTCTCAGAGAAAATAACTTCCCAGCTCAATACCGTTAATTGTCTTGTAAACTCTTCCATGCGTCTGGTCTCATATGCAGTTGATGGAACGAGTAGGGCAGCTGGTACAGGAATTGCTCTTAGGAGACATTCCTGGCTGCACTTATGTTCCTTTGCGGAGCCCTTTAAGTCATCCTTTATTAACACCCCTTTCGATGGCTCGTCCATTTTTGGACCGAAAGTGAAGGAAACGCTTACCAGGAGTCAGCAGGACAGAAAGACTCTGTCTGCTGTCGGAGTCCATTTTTCCACCCCTACCAGACCTTACTCCAAAGGTCAGAAGGGAGGGAAGCTGTCGTTCCATAAAAGTCAAGGAGCTTTCCAGGACACTCATGGTGAACCCCCCTCTAGAGGCAGAGGTGGGGGTAACAATGGAAGATGCCGCCCACGTGGCAGAGGAGGTCCACAGAATCAGGTTGACAGAGACCAGTTCTTTGGGAAGCCCTATCAGTGCTCCTGAGAGGAGGCCCACCTGTCCATCTCTGGAGGCAGTCAGGGGACTCTTCTCTTTGTACCCAGACGCCTGGCTAAAAATAACCAAAGACAGCTGAGAACAAAACATCATATCCAGAGTATGCTCAATTTCCTTTGCCACTCCCCTCTCTTATAAGAAAAATCACGGACGTTCCACCCAGTCACAGGGAACAAGCAGCCACAGAGATTCAAAGGTTGCTGGAAAAAGAGTCATTCAAACAGTCCCAGCAGACCAAAGAAGATCCGGAACTTACTCAAGGATTTTTTTAGTTCCAAAGAAAACAGGGGACTGGAGGCCCATTTTGGATCTCAGCAGACTAAACAAGTCGGTAAGAAAGAAAAAATTCCGGATGGTCACGCTACAGTCATTACTTTCCTTTTTAGGGAAAGACAATCGGATGTACTCGATAGATCTCCAGGAAGTGTACTACCACATAAAAATGGACAGGCCATCCAGAGATCATCTGCGGTTCTGGCTCGAAGCCAGTCATTATCAGTTTCGCTCTCTGCACTTTGGTCTCACTACAGCCCCCAGAGTGTTCACCAAATGCATAGCAGTAGTCACGACTCATCTGAGACATTTCAGATTCCAGGTTTCCATACCTAGACGACTGGCTTCCCACTACCACCACCAGGCATCAACTCATATAAGCAAGGGACACAACTTTGAACCTCTGCAGTCAGTTGGGGATTACTATAAATTCAGAAAAATCTGCCTTGTAGCCATCGCAACATACCGTTTTTATAGGAGCAGAGCTAAATACCATTACCATGATCTTAAACCTTCCACCAGAAAGAGTTTGTGTCCTAAGAAAACAGGTCATGGACCTGCTCCACTGAGAAAAACCCCTGGTTTCAATGGTACTTAAATTGTTAGGGATAATGGCGACAGCGATCATTGCAATTCCTTTAGGTCGGATGCATATGTGTGTACCGCAATGGTTCCTGTTCAGGCAATGGTCTTTTCAAGAACTCCCAGTGTCACACACAATCCAGATAATGAATTCCTGCAAGAAGAACCTTCAGTGGTGGCAGACATCTCACCAAGTAACTCTAGGTCGCCCCTTTGTTCTACCGACTCCCATAGCCATGGTGACCACGGATGCCTCCTTGATAGGGAGGGGGCATTATCAGGGAAGAACAGCCCAAGGCACATGGAAGAGATATGAGCCTCATCTGCATATCAGTGTCCTGGAGATGAGAGCAGTACTTCTAGTGTTGCAGTCCTTTCAAGACTCTCTCCCTCTGGGAACTATTGCAGTTCAGATAGACAATATGTCAGTGGTCTGGTACATAAACAAGGAGGAACCAGATCTTATCCCCTGTGTTGAGAGGTCCTGAGAGTATGGCAATAGGCAGCTTCCACCCAGCACTTTCTGATAGCAATGCACATCCCAGGGAGATCCAATGTGGTAGCAGACAAATTGAGCAGGGCAATTCTATTACCTTACGAGTGGTCCCTAAAAGAAGAAGTAGCGGAAAGGATATTCCACAGATGGGGCCAGCCTTGCTGTGATCTATTTGCAACTCCAACAAACACGAAATGCAGCAGCTACTTTGCCCCAATTCCCCCTCTGGGGGATGCCCCAAGGGATGTGCTTGTACACAATTGACCCCTGGGTCTCCTTTATGCCTTTCCTCCTTTCCTGCTGATACCCAAAGTTTTACAGAAAGCCAAGGCTCTGGGAAAGACCATCATTCTAATAGCCCCTTACTGGCCTCGTCAAATGTGGTTCCCCTTCCTCCAGACTCATCTATTGGAAGAACCTTGGATTCTGGACCCAGTGCCAGATCTCCTGACTCATTCATCAGGGGCTTCTTTCTCTTCAGTCCCTCAAAATGACAGCT
The DNA here is from genome assembly GCF_019279795.1 of Protopterus annectens. Lineage (NCBI taxonomy): Eukaryota > Metazoa > Chordata > Ceratodontiformes > Protopteridae > Protopterus > Protopterus annectens. The sequence continues at coordinate 1,807,354,544 of NC_056725.1, read as the reverse complement.
TGGCTGCTCCACTTCCAAACATAGACAGGATTCACAACCCCTCAGCTGCAGCTCAACATATTTTAGCATCGTCTTATAAATCGTCTACCTGGAAGTTATATCTTTGTAAATGGAAAAGGTTTTCTATATGGGCGTCTCAGAACAATATTGACCCGTACCTGGCTTCAATTTCATCCATTCTGTAGTTTTTGACTAAACTTTTCAATGATGGGGCAGTGGCAGCAACCATTAGAGTTCAATTGGCAGCAATTTCTAACTTTCATCTTGGTGACCAGGGGTCCAATACCATGTCACATAGACTCTCTAAAGCTTTTCTCAAGGGTACTGTTCATTTGAGACCACCCATCAAAGCTCCAGCTATGCCATGGAATCTAAATTTTGTTCTTTCCCGAATAATCCTACCCCCTTTCGAACCAGCCTCATCTTCTGACTTGAAATATCTATCATGGAAAACCATGTTTTAATAGCTATTACTTCTGCTCGGAGGGTTTCAGAGTTACAGGCCTTGTCCATTAAACCCCCTTAGTTGATTTTCCATAATGACAGACTCTCACTCGGAACAAATCCTTCATTTTTACCTAAAGTTTGCTCAGAGACAAATCTCAACCAATCTATTGAATTGTATTTTCCCTAAATGTACTAATAAGATGGAACATATGCTGCAGAAACTTGATGTTCACAGAAAACTTCAGTTCGATTTAGACAGGACCAAACTTTTCAAGAAAACAGATCAGCTCCTTGTCTCCTTTTCAGAGTCTAAAAAAGGTGCTCCAGTGGTGAAAACTACGTTATCAAAATGGTTATCAGATTGTATATCCTTCACTTACAGTTCAGTGAATATACCGTTACAACAGAGGGTAAAGGCCCACTCTGTATCTACTTCATCAGCCTTTATGGCTAAATTACCATTAGACTATTTGTACAGCAGCTACGTGGTCAAGGCCTCATACCTTCATCACTCATTACAAAGAAGATATCTCTTACAGGGACAGGGCTTCCATTGGTTCCACTGTCTTGAAGAATATACTCCAGTGAGCCACCTAAGAAAGATGGTGCTTGGGATGCTAACTCATCAGTATGAATGACAGACTAGATAGAACAACTTCACATAAAGAAGTTATGTACTCACCATAACGTTCTGTGTGAGTTGTTCATCTCGCCTTCATTCTTATGCCCCACCTTCCATCCCCAATCCAGGCTTCTTGAGGACCAAGATTTAATCTGTGTCATGGTTTATTGTCTCTTATCCAGTTTCTATAGTAGCATATTAGTAGTGGTATGTAGCTTGTTGGCAGCAAAGAAGATCTGAGGGAAGCACAAGGTGTATCATGGGATAGGGAGTCAGCCTTGAGTTGGTTGAAGACCTTGAGCTTTTGCAGTTGGCCGACCCATCAGTAAGAATGAAGGCGAGATGAACAACTCACATGGAACGTAATGGTGAGTAGATAACTTCTTTTTTTCTTTCTTTTACATCAGTCTAACATTACATAATTTGCTCAGTTCCTGCCTTCCCTTAAACTTCACTCTTCCTCCTCCTGAACATTATTCAGCATGTATTGTTCCCACAAGTTACATCTATATTTCTATGTAATTTGCTTCTTCCTTTTTCTAAAGCTCCACTATCAAGTTCTTTTAGCTTTTATAATCAGTACTTCAAATACAGCTCAATTGTTGTAGTAATTGCTTTCTTGGCAGCCAACAGATTTAAAGTTAACGAGATATTACCATATATAGGCAATTCAGATCCTGTGCCCCAGCTCAAAATAATTATTTCCTTAGGTACAGACATTTGCTCCTCCAATATTACTGACGATATTTTGTAAGAAAATTTTAAAATCTGTAAACTCATTACACTCCCAAAACTTATGTTCTGAATTACCTCTTTCTTCCCCATCACACCTTGAACATTTGCCATCTACTTGAGGAAAAATTCTTTGAAGTCTACTTGTGATATAAAAATACCTCTGCAAGTACTTCCAAGCAAAAATCCAAAACCTAGAAGCCACACCTACATACATCCTCCCATTGTTCCCTTGTGAGTAGCTTTTTCAGTCTTTCTTCCCAGTCTTTTCTAACCTCTTCTGACTGATTCTTATAGCTATCATGCAATATTTTTATAATGCCCTAGTAGTTGTACATTTTAACAGCAGATTCTGTTCTCTATTTAACTAAAAACTCTTCTAGAGCAGGTCTTTCACTTAGGATTCCCCTGTGCCTTTCTCTGCCTATAGTCTAACATAAATCCGTGACAGGGAAGGAAGTCATTATCCTGCAGTCTAAATGGCTTCTTGGCCTCATCTCATTCTGTTACCTTTCCCTGTTAGTTATTTGCTCCTAATACCTTGGTTCCTTTGCTAGTTTTCGCAGTAAATTCCATCCCTCTCTCGCCTATTTTCTGTGCCCTACTTGCAGTCATCCCTATTAGCAAAATCTCCTTTTTCACTGTAGTGTTTGCTTAGTTCTTGGAATGTTTTCTGCTCTTTTATGACTATAATATTTTGTATGGTTGCTATTATTTTCCTTAAAAATCTACATCTAAAATTCCACTGTCTCCTATTTCTTGAGCTTCCTTCCCTGGTTCATCATCATCCCTTTCAACTCTGAACTATAAACTTCTGCATTTGTTATAGCCTTAACTGTGTAGCTGTAAAATACCTCTTTAGTTCAGGTAATCCTAAACCACCATGTTCTATTGGAAGGATAAACTTATCCCAGTTAATGCTTGTTCTCTTCCCCTTCCGGATAAATTGCTTCAACTCTTTATTATCCACAACTACTCTGTTGATAAAAATAACCCTGTCCCATATATAAAACTAAAGGAACAGAAAACATTTTTACTGCTTGTATCTTATTATTCATATCCAAAAGAAAGAGCTTTTATATTCTTATTTTTTATTATCTTTTGTTTAGTCTATTCCCACGTTAACTGCCATAACTTTATTTGTGTGCTCTAAAATTAAATCTTTCCTATCCATCTCTCTCCTAAATGTTATTTTCCCTCACCTCACCCATATATCTTCAATTTATCTCCCCTCCCCTTCATATCCGGGTTTTTTCCTAAATTCACTCCATCCCTCTTTACCTCCTACTAATTTTTACTCTCAACCTTCACTCAGTCACGCTTTCCTACATCTACCTCCTACTCACTTCTAACATAACACATCTCTCAAACTTCCTAACATTTCATTCCTACTTTCACATCTAACCTGCTTTTACATCTAACCACCCACCTTCCTTCAAAAAAAAAAAAAAAATCAAATGTTTGCTTTACTTACTGTTTTAATTCCTAAAATACAAAATGAAGCCAGTGAAGGATGAGAGAAACGCCAATGAATATCCACAAGCAGTAATGTAAATGCTCAAAGCACCACGTAATAAAAACACAGGTTTATTAACGCAAAATCCTTTTGATATAACTCATTTTCGTTACACAATGCAACTTCATCAGACAAAATCAGGGAGGGGTCCCTGAGTATATATACACACATAATTGATGAATAATTGAGTTAATTGAAACCAATCAGGTTTTTTACAAAAAAACAAACAAAAATGTATTGTTTAAAATACTTTAAAAATATATGTATATATAAAACAAATTCCAGGACATAGAAGCAATCATATATTAATACCTCAATACAAAGGAATAAATATAGTTTGTATAAAATATGTAAAAACCAAAACAAGTTATATACTAATAGCCTTGAGCTTCAGCAAGGGCTTAATAGAAATGTAGTCATTTAAGCCAGGTTCTTTGTTTGATTCTAAAAGAATCTGCCAGTAAGTTTCCTGACGTTCCAATTTTACCTGCCATGGCCCACCTCTTGGGTCTTTGGTAACACCTTCTAATACAAAAAACTGGTATTTAGCTGTAGGGCATACTAATGTGTGCTTGTACAGAGCATTGGTGTTGTTCTTTTTAGATATGTCGTACATGTGCTCATAAATTCTACGTTTTAGTGCACGTTCTGTTTTGCCCACATAGTATGCTGGGCAGCTTAAACAACAAGCTAAATAAACCACTCCATGACTATTACAGTTGAAGTATGCTGTACCCTGAATGGTTTTGTTGTGGACTGAGAGGTGTATTTCTTCATTGTGCACAATGTAAGAACATTGTGCACATGATCCACATCTATAGGTACCTTTACGTCTCTGAGATGTATATCGATGGGAAAATCCTGTTTCCAGGATGTTTTTTACATTTTTCCCCTTACGAAAAACAGTTCTAATGTCCTTGCCATGTATGTTTTCCAGGTCAGTAATATCCTTGAATATGTCCCATTCCTTACAAACAATGTCCTGAATAAGACTAGAGTTGGCACTGAACCCTGTAATAAAGGCTTTTTTGTAATCTAATTGATCATTCAATCTGCTAGGGACATTGACAGATAATCCCGAACCTAAAATAGGTCTAAACCTGTCTTTTCTTCCCTCTTTGACTTCTCCCCATATGTTGTAAATAAACTCCTCTGGGTAACCGCTGTCCCTAAACATTTGGAACAGTTTTTGACACTCTACGTCTTCCTCGTTCGAAGTCATTCGGGAAACTCTGACCAGTTGGCCCTTGACAATACCCCTTTTCTGATGCATGGGGTGTGAACTGTGAAAATGTATGTAGCTGTTGGAAAACGTAGGTTTTCTATAAATAGTGGATCTAAAGGAACCTTGATCAATACTAAGAAGAACGTCAAGGTATTCAACACCACCTTCATGTATTTGGTAAGTAAATGTAAGGAAGTCTGTAGTAGATGCCAAAAATTCCATGAAATCCTTTATAACATCTACAGGCCCTGTCCAAAAAATGCAGATGTCATCCAAAAATCTGAAATATGCTGTCCAATTGTCCTTAAAAGGACTGTTAAGGACAAACTTATTTTCCCAAACAGAAAGAATGATGTCTGCATAAGTTGGGGCACAATTTGCCCCCATGGCAACACCTGACACCTGCTTGTAATATTCTCCTGAAAAGTAAATGAAATTGTTGTACAGAACTAGTTCCATAAGTTCCAAAATTACAAAAATATCATTGTTTTGGATATTAGGGCAGAGTGTAAGTGCCTCTTCCAACCATAATAACCCTGTCTCATGTGGTATCACAGAGAACAGGTCTACTACGTCGATAGTCAGGAATTTTAAGTCAGGAGCTATAAGTTCAGGGTTGGCCTGTCTCAAGAATTCCCAAGAATCCTTGAGTGAATGGTCAAACTTTGGCCACAAGCTTTTAAATTTCCAGTCCAGGAACTTAGATAAAGGGGAGATCTTGGAACCTTGTGCAGCCACAATGGGCCTTAAAGGAGGATCCAAGATATCTTTGTGTATCTTGGGTGCTCAATCGAAGGTACCCTGGGCTGAGTGTTGTTCAGGAAAGTATAGGTACTGTAATCAATGGCTTCCTGATCTAATAAATCTTTAATGGCCAAGTCAATTTTTCTATAGGCAATGTTAATCTCATTGAGTGATACTGTATTGTATCTAGTCCTGTTGTTTAGTATGGTATACATTTTGCCATCATATATGTCTTGGTCCATAATGACCGTGCCACCCCCTTTATCTGGTTCCATGACCCTAATACTAGTGTTGTCCCAGCTCAAATAACAAAGATTTTTCAAAGATTGACAAATTAGGTGAATATCTGATTTTCCTGAGTTGGTTCCTGATTTTCTGTTCAATCCTAGTTTCCAAATTTTTAAGCTGTGGGTGTAATGGAGGATTGAAAGTACTAGGTCTGTGTGGACTATTTTGATTGGAAGATTCTCCATTTCCCAAAATATTTTCAAGATTGATTTTTCTAATAAAAGATTTTAAATCAAGTATTACCTGGGTAACATTGCTGCCCCTATTGGGAATGTACTTGAATCCTTTCATGAACAATTCAAAATACACGTCAGTAATATTTAAATGACTGTAATTGTATATGGTGTATCCTTCCTTGGTACAAACAATATCATTAGTGTCAGGAATAATTTCAAGGCCAGATCTGGTAGTATTTAACCCCAAAATTGGACCTGGGCTGGAAAGTTGTTCCTGTTGTTCTTCGTCCCTCCCCTGTAATGATAGCGTTTGGGGGAAAAAGACTGATCCTGATACCCTTTGTGTTGATTACGTATCCTCTCAGATCTCCTTGGGAGTGGTTCTTGTCCCTGACCCTGAAAACCCTCTGCTTCAGGTATAAAGTCATGAGCTGTGGTGTTAGTAACTGGACCCTGTTTGTGTGTATTGTAATACTGTAATTTACTAGGAGGTGGAGCAGGGTACTGGCATCCCTCATCGTACTCTCTAACATCTCTATGTAGTTTTTTATACTTTCTTTGTAAAATTTCATTGCATTTATTATCAACATCTTTTCTAATTTGATAATATTTCATTTTTTCTCTTTCAACTTGAAACATCAAATCACTGGTAACAACTAAGTTAATAGCCTCTATGTCCTTGTCTAATAAAGCTTTATTTGCTTTATTAGACAAGGACATAGCGGCTATTAACTTATCAGGATCAGGATCAGTCTTTTTCCCCCAAACGCTATCATTACAGGGGAGGGACGAAGAATCACAGGAACAACTTTCCAGCCCAGGTCCAATTTTGGGGTTAAATACTACCAGATCTGGCCTTGAAATTATTCCTGACACTAATGATATTGTTTGTACCAAGGAAGGATACACCATATACAATTACAGTCATTTAAATATTACTGACGTGTATTTTGAATTGTTCATGAAAGGATTCAAGTACATTCCCAATAGGGGCAGCAATGTTACCCAGGTAATACTTGATTTAAAATCTTTTATTAGAAAAATCAATCTTGAAAATATTTTGGGAAATGGAGAATCTTCCAATCAAAATAGTCCACACAGACCTAGTACTTTCAATCCTCCATTACACCCACAGCTTAAAAATTTGGAAACTAGGATTGAACAGAAAATCAGGAACCAACTCAGGAAAATCAGATATTCACCTAATTTGTCAATCTTTGAAAAATCTTTGTTATTTGAGCTCCGGGACAACACTAGTATTAGGGTCATGGAACCAGATAAAGGGGGTGGCACGGTCATTATGGACCAAGACATATATGATGGCAAAATGTATACCATACTAAACAACAGGACTAGATACAATACAGTATCACTCAATGAGATTAACATTGCCTATAGAAAAATTGACTTGGCCATTAAAGATTTATTAGATCAGGAAGCCATTGATTACAGTACCTATACTTTCCTGAACAACACTCAGCCCAGGGTACCTTCGATTTTCGGAGTACCCAAGATACACAAAGATATCTTGGATCCTCCTTTAAGGCCCATTGTGGCTGCACAAGGTTCCAAGATCTCCCCTTTATCTAAGTTCCTGGACTGGAAATTTAAAAGCTTGTGGCCAAAGTTTGACCATTCACTCAAGGATTCTTGGGAATTCTTGAGACAGGCCAACCCTGAACTTATAGCTCCTGACTTAAAATTCCTGACTATCGACGTAGTAGACCTGTTCTCTGTGATACCACATGAGACAGGGTTATTATGGTTGGAAGAGGCACTTACACTCTGCCCTAATATCCAAAACAATGATATTTTTGTAATTTTGGAACTTGTGGAACTAGTTCTGTACAACAATTTCATTTACTTTTCAGGAGAATATTACAAGCAGGTGTCAGGTGTTGCCATGGGGGCAAATTGTGCCCCAACTTATGCAGACATCATTCTTTCTGTTTGGGAAAATAAGATTGTCCTTAACGGTCCTTTTAAGGACAATTGGACAGCATATTTCAGATTTTTGGATGACATCTGCATTTTTTGGACAGGGCCTGTAGATGTTATAAAGGATTTCATGGAATTTTTGGCATCTACTACAGACTTCCTTACATTTACTTACCAAATACATGAAGGTGGTGTTGAATACCTTGACGTTCTTCTTAGTATTGATCAAGGTTCCTTTAGATCCACTATTTATAGAAAACCTACGTTTTCCAACAGCTACATACATTTTCACAGTTCACACCCCATGCATCAGAAAAGGGGTATTGTCAAGGGCCAACTGGTCAGAGTTTCCCGAATGACTTCGAACGAGGAAGACTTCTCAGTAGAGTGTCAAAAACTGTTCCAAATGTTTAGGGACAGAGGTTACCCAGAGGAGTTTATTTACAACATATGGGGAGAAGTCAAAGAGGGAAGAAAAGACAGGTTTAGACCTATTTTAGGTTCGGGATTATCTGTCAATGTCCCTAGCAGATTGAATGATCAATTAGATTACAAAAAAACCTTTATTACAGGGTTCAGTGCCAACTCTAGTCTTATTCAGGACATTGTTTGTAAGGAATGGGACATATTCAAGGATATTACTGACCTGGAAAACATACATGGCAAGGACATTAGAACTGTTTTTCGTAAGGGGAAAAATGTAAAAAACATCCTGGAAACAGGATTTTCCCATCGATATACATCTCAGAGACGAAGGTACCTATAGATGTGGATCATGTGCACAATGTTCTTACATTGTGCACAATGAAGAAATACACCTCTCAGTCCACAACAAAACCATTCAGGGTACAGCATACTTCAACTGTAATAGTCATGGAGTGGTTTATTTAGCTTGTTGTTTAAGCTGCCCAGCATACTATGTGGGCAAAACAGAACGTGCACTAAAACGTAGAATTTATGAGCACATGTACGACATATCTAAAAGAACAACACCAATGCTCTGTACAAGCACACATTAGTATGCCCTACAGCTAAATACCAGTTTTTTGTATTAGAAGGTGTTACCAAAGACCCAAGAGGTGGGCCATGGCAGGTAAAATTGGAATGTCAGGAAACTTACTGGCAGATTCTTTTAGAATCAAACAAAGAACCTGGCTTAAATGACTACATTTCTATTAAGCCCTTGCTGAAGCTCAAGGCTATTAGTATATAACTTGTTTTAGTTTTTACATATTTTATACAAACTATATTTATTCCTTTGTATTGAGGTATTAATATATGATTGCTTCTATGTCCTGGAATTTGTTTTATATATATATATATATTTTTAAAGTATTTTAAACAATACATTTTTGTTTGTTTTTTGTAAAAAACCTGATTGGTTTCAATTAACTCAATTATTCATCAATTATGTGTGTATATATACTCAGGGACCCCTCCCTGATTTTGTCTGATGAAGTTGCATTGTGTAACGAAAACGAGTTATACCAAAAGGATTTTGCGTTAATAAACCTGTGTTTTTATTACGTGGTGCTTTGAGCATTTACATTACTGCTTGTGGATATTCATTGGCGTTTCTCTCATCCTTCACTGGCTTCATTTTGTATTGTTGAATTTCTGACAGTGTTTCTTCCTTCTTGGTTTTAATTCCTAAAATATACATCTGATTAATATTTTTATACAGATTTCAATTACTATTGTAATTACTTTTTTCCCTCTACCACTACAGTATCTCATGTATGAAGCCATTGAAATAGCATGTGCCCTTGTTAGTCCATACTCCTAAGTACATCTGTGATGCCCGTGCACTGGCCCAGTAATCAAGGAGCCTCAGTCCTCACCAGTAGCACCTGTGAGGGGTGGCCACATTGGGAGGATCACAAGTACACACAGTAAAGTACAATTTCCCTTAAGAGCACACAGAGATCAGAGTCAATCTGTTGCTGGTTTCCCCCTTTCTCTCCAGATCCCCAATAAGACTCCCCACTGGCACAGCTATAGGGTTCAGATCTCAGCCGAGTAGTCAAGCCAAAACCTCCAGTACCACCTCTGTCCAACCAGCACTTCGTGTCCCTGCCCAAGTAGCTGACACACACACACACGCACACACACTTTGGGATTTGGTTTATATACAGACAAACAGACACTTCTGGGGAAGGCTGGCATAGGTTCACTAGCTGTGCCCCCTTCTACCCAAGCTAAAAGGTAGTAATCCACTGCCACCAACTACTCGTATTAGCTACTATAAAGGCTCTTGCCAAAGGGTATCCAATTTCACTGTGTAATATTACTGTTATCCAAATAGTAAGTGTAACCCAGCGCTAAGGCTGTTGAAGTGGATTATACAGTATCACCAGATACATACAAGTACTCTGAGAGCTTACATTATCTCTACACAAAACAGCCACAGTTACAGGATTTAAAAATATTTAATAATAAATAATAAAACACAAGACAATACTCATTAATTCAACACAGTGATATTAGAGTTCAGAAATCACAGGAAATACTTTAAAATAACATTGTAAGACAGTCTGACATAAATATAGAAAACAGCTAGGCTGATCTGGCTATATTCCTATCTATCTCTAAGAGAAATACTGAGATCTAAATATCTTACTTACAGAGCAAAGCAAAGTGCTGGTGAGTTGTTGTCAGATCTGAAGACAAATACAAAATGCTATTCTTACTTTCTGAGATGGCCCTTAAATTGATAATACACATTACTGCTGAGTCATTTCAGATTACATCATTCTTGACACTTCTGCTGATGTTTCTCAGGCTCAAAGAACTCAACATTTTAACATTTCTTTTTGATCTGCACCTGCCAGGAAGCCACAGCAATCAAAGACACTAGTAATTATCTATGTCTTAGGACAATAGAAAGAATTTCCTAGCCCAGACATCCTGTCTCCAAGCTTGAGATCATGCAGTTGTAAAATTCATTACTTGTCAGCCTTCTTCCAGCAGGGTGCACTGTGGTTACATGTTTGAAGCTTAGCACATAACACAGTTTTCTTACATTTGTGAAACAAACCTGTGCATGATATTAATATTTACTAATGATATAAAATTATTTACAAAATTTTATCTAGCTAGGCTGGGAGCCTTCACATCATCTTATTGTTTCTCCATAAATATGGGTATTGCTGAACCAGTTCATGTGTGGGTATGTAATTTACAACTATAGCCTTTGTTTTGTCTTCATTAATTTTATATCCTGAAAAGATTGGAATCTGCCTCAAAATGTTTCCACGACACTAAGATGTCTTTTTCTGGATTTATCAGGTACAAAATAATATCATCTGCAAATGCAGCCACCATCTCCTGATTACCATACCAGTTATATCCTTCAGTTTTTGAGTCCTTTATCTTCTTTGCCAATGATTCTAAATATAAAGCAGATAACATAGGGGAAAGAGGACACCCCTACCTGTTTCCTCTGTTCAAACACAACTTTTCAAAAAGGATTACTTCCACTTTAGTTCTTGTCTGTAATCCTTCCGTATATCCTCCTAATTAACCTCATTACTGTATCAGAGAATACAAATGCTTCCATTACCCTATGCTTTCTCTGTGTCAAGACCCACCAACAACAGCAGTATTTTATTACATTCTGCTTCCTTTTGTATCATTATTGTTCTATTAATATTGTCAAATGTTTGCCTCCCTGCCACAAAATAGATATTGATCTATATCTGTCAATTTTGACAAGAACTTTGCTATTATTTTAGTTAGTATTGAAATAAATACTTTATAATCATGGTTTAAGATTGAAATAGTTATGTTTGAAGTTAGGTCTCGTGGGTCTTTACCATCTTTGGGTAATACAGCCACCACTTTCTTCTAAGGTGTTGGTGCTTCCCCCTTTTAAAATACTGTTAAACATAATCTTGCAGATCTTTGTCACTTTCTTTCATCATAACTTCCAAACTTTCACAGGGATACCATCTGATGTTCTTTGTGTTTCACTGTTGCAGTCCTGACTTGTGGGATTTCCTGCCGTAAAAGCCCTTGGTTGGCCTGATTACCAGAGAAAATTATTTCCACTTCCTAAGGCTGGTGGACTCCCTAACCAACATCAGTACGTTTGGGTATATAGGGAGCCAGCCTATGTCATAAAATCTGTACTTTCTTGCTGTAGGAGACCAAAGCAGTGTTTCAATGCATCAGTCGGTCCACACCAGAGAGAAGTCATCAGAAAGATAAGTACCCCATTGAGGAACTCCTTTTTTTTTCTTTAAACTCATGTCAAATAAAGTAAATAATTTTCTCCATTGTGTTAAGCAAATCCCACACAAAGATTTCCACTCATTTTTTGTCACCTGTTTAGGCCCAGATCACAACGTCCCTAGTTGTCACTTTTGTGCCCACTTTAACTCTAGGATGATCAGACATAGGGCCAAGATTTTGAGCAAGATTCCTTAGTCTTAAATCTCCTCATCCGTGTCCAATGGCATCTGCCGGTCATTTGGTGGTTGAGCAGTCTAGGTGTAAGAAGGAAAAAGATAAGAGACCCAACCTTAGGCCCTCGAATGACAACCATTCTCTTTTTGTGTCTCCTTATAGGCTTGTGATTGTTGAAGGTGAGGTGCTTTTGCAGCCCTCTTCTGTGTCCGAGATGATGGTGCAGGCCTCTGTCAAGACCCATTTAGAGTCCAACATGCCATCAGGTCCTTTCCGGGGCCGCTCTGCAGGCCTCTGCTTCCGAAGACTGCTCTATTCCCGGTGACGTTCCTTTGCGGCTTTGACCTATACTGGTTCACCTTTCTTCCAGAGAGAGAGGATTCAGGATATTGGACATCCCTAGGCCCAAGTCCATTGTGGCTCCTAAGAGAAATACTGCTGCAGGGCCTTCACCTAGGCCTACCAGCTCCCTTTCTCAGGGATACCAAAAGAACTTAGATTAGCTGAAGACCTGATCTCCATAGTTCTAGACAAGAACCCAGGAATGCCTCCCCAGGTAAAAGGAAAAGGGATCCTACTACTGAAATTTTCCCAGATCCTTTTGAATCTGATGAGGATTCAGAACTAGAGGGGTGTGGTTCTGAACAAGGACCCTCCATCCCTTCTTTTGAGGATTCCAATTCAGAAGAGGACCTGGCCTCTGCCTCTTTCCCAGAGGATTTCACCTTTGGAGAGACTCTCCATTCTGTGGTGAAACATTTCCAGTGGGAAGCACAGGAATGCCCTCAGTCAAGAAAGAGAATTAGGGAGTTCCTGGACCTGCCAGAGCACAAACCTCTTGCTATTCCACACATTTTAGAGGTAGTTGAGGATGTCTTCCAGGATTTCTCTTTGAACCCTGTCTTCCCTCAGCCTATCATAAACCTGACAGGTTTTTTTTTAAGAGTACAGGACTTCCATAAATACCTTTTTAAAAATCCATCTGCTGATCCAGAAGTGGTCACCCCTGGACTTAAAGGGGCTAGAGCCAGTTCCTGTAGAAACCCTTTACCTCTGGTTAAGAGAACAGGGCCCTTGATAGATCTGGGAAAAAGGTATATACATCACTCACCCTTACTTTATGGGCTCTCAACTGTCAGTTTCAAATTATTAAATATCAGCAAACTGTTCTGGATTAGCTTAAACAAAAGGTCTCTTCACTGGAGGATAAAAATCTTTCTCAAGTTCTCAGGCAGCAAGGCATTCCTTACACTGTGGCTATGATGGTAACCTGGCAGCTGCTACTGGCTGAATTGTTAGAAGGCATGTAGGGCTTAGGAAACAATCTTCCTGACCATAAACTTCTTGATGCTCTCCTTGACAAGAAATTCCTGTTTGAAACTAAAGCTGAGACTGTTCTTAAAAAGCTGGAGGACAAAGCTAAGTCTATGCAGACTGTGAAAGACCTCCTCCAAGTTCAGTATCCTAGGTTCAATAGGAACTTCCCCACTAAACACTGGTCCTTACCATCCCAACCTAGAGGCAGGCTGAGGAAAACCCAGAGGGAAAGGACTCCTAGGCAGCAGCAACAGCTGCAGAGACTCAGGCAGTATACCTCAGAAACTTCCAGGCAAGGGAATTCTGGGCCCCAGGCTTCTGCCAGAGAGCAACAATGGCTCACTCACCCCACTCACCCCCCAGACTAGGATAAAGGCTATCCCTTTTCAAACAAAACTGGACTCGCATCACTTCAGACAAGTGGGTTCTAGACATTATTTCAAATGGTTATAAACTCACTTTCAAAGAGCCTTTAAAGTACTCAGGCTATCCAGATGTTCCTCATACTCAAAAAACAGAGGCCCTTTCTCAAATCCAGATTTTCTGTTCTCAGGGATCAGTGGAATCAGATGTTCGTGTTTCACTGTTGCTGTCATTACACTTGGGCTATCCTGCTGGCAGGCTACCCGCAGTCGGCCTGAATTCCAAAGTCCTGGTCCGGCGTCGGTTGCTGTCGCCTGTTCCCTGACGTCAGTGCGCCAGGGGTATAAAAGATGCAGCCGATGCCATTTTCTTCAGTCTTTCTTGCCGTGTGGTGCCCGAAGCAAAAGCAGTTCGCAAGTGCCGATCAGCCGAATCCTGAGATTTTCAAAATCGATTTTCAGATCCGAAGTCTTCATTAAAGCTAAGTACCCCATCGTGGAAACTTTTTTCTCGCTCCAGACCGATGTCAGAAAAAGATAACAATTGTATTTCTTGTGGGAAGCAAATACCTCATAAGGATTTTCATTCTTACTCTATTCCTTGCCTAGGCCCTGACCACGACATTGCTAGCTGTCGGTTTTGTGCTAGATTTAACCAACGCACTATCAAGCGTCGGTACGATTTTGCCTTTCATTACTTTGGCCAAAGATTTAATTATATAATGCTGTCGGAACAGCCGACGACCGGAGTTTATAAAAAGCGCAAGGAAAAGGACAGGCATCCAAGGTCCAAAACCAAAGACGAGGCCTCCGCTAGGCCAGTCGCCGGTTCTCAGTGAGGCGCTTTCGCAGCCCCTGACGCCCACTACCTCAGAGCCACAGGCTGCTTCCGACTCCCACGTGGAGCCAACTAGGCCTCTGGATACTCAAGTTATTGGACACTTGGAAACTTATCCCTCAGATGGGTCCGGAGATGCTGAGCAGGCATCGGCTTCTGAGGGTGTTTTCAGACCTACACAGTTATATGTCAAGCCAACCTCAGCTTCAAAGGCAAAGACTAAAACAGTTTTAAAGACAAAGAAACAAGTACAGCATTCTCCTGGACAGACTTCCATTCGTAAGAAACAGATGCTTAAAATGGCCAAAGGCCTAATTACTTTGATCAGGGGTTCCCATCCCCCTCCTGATAAGAGGCCTAGGCAAGAGACAGAATATGACTCTTCAGATCAGGTTTCCATTTCCTCTGACTCCTCTTCTGAACAGGGATACTCTCTTCCTCCCTATGAGGATTCTGATGTTGAAGACTCTATTCCTTCAGCATCTCCTCCTGAGGATTACTCTTTTGGGGAAACCCTGCATACCATGAGGGAGCACTTTCACTGGGAGAGCCAAGATTACTCAGAATCTAAGAAAAGGCTCCGAGACTTTCTTTTACTACCTCAGCACAGACCTCTTGCTATTCCACCTGTTGTAGACATTGTAGATTATGTATTTTCAGAGTCCGGCCTGTCTCCTGACTCGTTACCCCCTGCACCTATTAAGCCAGCCAGATACCACAGGGTTCCAGATTCTCATACATTTCTATATAAAAACCCTGCTGCTGACCCAGAAACTATATCTTGGGTCCCAAAGGGGTCAAGGCTTCCACTGCAAAAAAACCCTGTCCCCTCTGGTAGGGATTCTAGGGCACTGGACAGATGGGGGAAAAAAGTTTACACTTCTGCTACCTTGGCTGTAAGGGCTTTAAATTGTCAGTTTCATATGCTTAAATATCAGCAATTCTTAAATTCACTGCTAAAACAGAAAATGTTGACAAATTCTGAATGTTCTGAAAACAAGGAGTTGAAGGATTTATTGCATGCAGCTGAACAAGTGGGAAAGCATACTTTGCAATGTGGTTTTGATTCACTGGAGGCCTCTTGCAGGGCCGCTGTTACGGGTTCTGTCATTAGAAGACATGCTTGGTTAAAGGAACAGAATCTGCCTGATCATGTTAAAGCAAAATTATTGGATGCTCCATTACAGCATGATACTTTGTTTGGTGTTAAGGCAGAAGAGGTGTTGCAAAAAATGGAGGATAAAGCAAAATCTATGCAGGCAGTTAAGGATTTCTTACAGGTACAGCCACCCATATTTAGCAGGAACTGGCCTTCTAAGAATTGGTCCTTTCCAGTGTCAGACAGGCCACAAAGAGGCAGATACAGATGCCCTAGAGGCAGATCCCAGCCCCAAGGCTCATACAGGCCTAAACAATGGGGTGCTTCTACCTCCAAAAGCAGAGACGACAAATCACAGCCATATAGGAAACAGTCCCAATGACTTCCCTCTGCCAATACCAAGCAATTATCTTTTGGCAGCCCCCTTAGGGGGAAAACTAGCAATTTTTTTCACAAAATTGGCACATGATCACCCAGGACAAATGGGTCTTGAATATAGTGTCTCAGGGCTACTGGTTCCACTTTCACACCCTTCCAAAGACAAAAGGTATGCCAGACCTGCCACACAATCAATGGGCAGAGGCACAAAAGCAAGTTTAATCCCTCATGGATATGAGGGCTTTTCAGCAAGTACCACAGCAAGAGCAGGGACAAGGACTTTACTCAAGACTTTTCTTGGTACCCAGAAAGGACAAAGCCTGGAGACCAATACTGGACCTGTCTATTCTAAACACTTTTCTGGACGTTCCAATATTCAAAATGTTGACTCTGCAGCAGCTTCTGCCCATGCTGGGCATGAAGGCTTGGCTTGTAACTTTATACCTCAAAGAGGCATACCTGCATGTCCTAATCAGACAATCTTGCAGAAGATACCTCAGATTCATAGCTGGCTCAATGCACTACCAATTCTCTGCACTGCCCTTTGGCTTATCTACTGCGCCCAGGGTCTTCACAAAATGCCTGGCACCAGTAATTGCATTTTGCAGACAAAGAGGAATCCAACTATATCCTTACTTGGACGACTGCCTTTTTCAAGCAGAGAACAAGGACATTCTACTGAAGCATCTGGCGTTTGTAAAAAGATTACTAATTTGCCTAGGGTACACAGTAAA
The DNA here is from genome assembly GCF_019279795.1 of Protopterus annectens. Lineage (NCBI taxonomy): Eukaryota > Metazoa > Chordata > Ceratodontiformes > Protopteridae > Protopterus > Protopterus annectens. The sequence continues at coordinate 1,807,337,721 of NC_056725.1, read as the reverse complement.
CGAAAAGAAATCAAAACTGGTACCCTCTCAAGAGATAATATTCCTGGGTGCAAGCTTAAATACAACTGCCCAGATGGCTTATCTCACGCCAGACAAACAAAGGCAACTGACTTCTTACTTCGAAATGTTGGCAACAAAGACCCAGTTATCTGCAAAAAATATTCTGCAGGCTTTGGGCTTCATGGCATCCTGCATTCTGCTAATTCCATATGCAAGACGGCATATGAGGAAACTACAATGGTATCTAAAAAGTGTTTGGACTCAACATTGCCACAGCCTGGAAACATTAATTACCCTCATTCCCTGCCTGCAACAGGAGTTTCGATGGTGGACACAGGCCTGTCACCACAACAAGGGACAGCCATTCACTTTACCCACAACCAGGCAGACACTAACAACAGATGCATCAGATTATGCCTGGGGGGCCCACATGGCAGGAAAATGTATTCAGGGCACATGGCCCGCAAGCCAAATGCATCTTCATATCAATCAAAAAGAGATGCTAGCTGTACAGAATGCCCTGACAGCCTTCAAGGATCTACTTCATCCAGGACAACTGCTGATAAAGACGGACAATACTACAGTCATGTGGTACATAAACAAGCAGGGAGGCACACATTCCTACCCCCTCTGCAGACAAGCCATGACTTTGTGGAACACAGCATTGACTTATCAAGTACACCTACAAGCACAATTCCTGCCAGGAAAGACAAATACTCTGGCAGACGCACTAAGCAGAAACCTCATGGATCCTCACGAGTGGAAACTAGATCCGCAAATCTTCAACATGATAACAAGGAAATGGGGATGCCCAGACATAGATCTATTTGCCTCCCCTCACAACTGCCAACTACAGAGATTCTGCACAAAGACTTATCACAAACAAGCATGGAAAGTGGATGCTCTATCATTCAGCTGGAAAACCCTTACAGTATATGCCTTTCCTTCACTGCCTCTCCCCCCCCCAAGGTACTCCTAAAGGTCAGACAAGAGAAGCCAAAAATTATACTGATTGCCCCAGACTGGCCACGCCAGCACTGGTACCCAATCCTAAAGAGCTTGTCTCAAGGCTCAGCATGGACATTACCTCAAATTCCTCATTTACTGACTCAACAAAACAATCGGATCCTGCACAGCCAACTCACAACCCTAAATCTGGCTGCATGGTGGATAATGTAACCATTCAGAACACACCTCTCTCTAAAGCAGTTATGGATGTTATTTTGGAGGCCAGGAGGCCCAGCACCAGAAAATGTTATGCAGAAAAATGGAAGAGATTCTGTGCTTGGAACCAGGCACAAGGAACTGACACTCTTGTACCAAATATTCCTCAGATTTTACAATATCTAACTGAGATGCTGGACAAAGGCCTATCCTTCTTATCAAGTAAGATCCATGCCTCTGCATTTCAGCTCATTACAATACGGACCCACCTATTTTTTCACATCCACTGCTAAGGCAGTACCTCAGAGGGGCCAAAAACATAAGACCTCCAAGGAGAGCACCACTACCTGCATGGGACCTCAATTTTGTCTTGGAAAAGCTCACACTGCCTCCTTTTGAGCCAGCCAATACAGCTGAGATAAAATACTTATGGAAAGCAGCTCTGCTCCTAGCAATAACTTCAGCAAGAAGAGTCTCAGAGTTACAGGCACTAATGGCTGTGGAACCTTTTATAATTTTCCATCCGGACAGGGTTTCTCTAAGGGCAAACCCAACATTTATGCCTAAGGTAGTGTCCAGTGTGGCTCTTAACCAACCCATTAATTTGCCTACCTTTTATACAAACCCACAGAATAAGGGGGCGAGACTTCTGCATTCTTTGGACATACACAGACAGCTACTCTTTTACTTGGACAAAACTAAAGCTTTCAGAAAGACTGAGCAACTCTTAGTGGCATATGCTGCAGGATCACAAGGAAAAGCTATTTCAAAGCAGACTATTTCAAAATGGATAGGCCACAGCATTCATTTCTGCTATTCACAACATGGCAAATCAGTGCCTAAGGGCATTAGGCCACATTCAACCAGAGCAGCAGCCACTTCAGCAGCCTTCCTCAGAGGAGTACCTACCAAGGACATTTTGGAGGCTGCAACTTGGACTTCAGTGCACACTTTTACAAAGCACTACCACTTACCTCTTTACTCTAAATACAGAGCAGGCTTTGCCACTGCAGTTCTGCAGGGTCTCATAGCCACTCCTAATTCTATTTAGGCCCAGCCACCCAATCTCAGCTTTGGGATTCAACCCAAGTGTAATGACTGCAACAGTGAAACGCAATGAACATAGTACAGTTGTGTACCTACCATAAATGTAGATGTTCGAGTGTATTCACTGTTGTAGTCCAGGTTACCCTCCCACCATCCCCCTTTCATTGCTGGGACTTATCTGTACTTCTCTATTCTATACAACCTATGTGGTGTATTTGCTTGTAGATGAAGGTAATGTTTATGTTAGTGCATGCATTTTTATAGGCAGAATTTTTAGCCTACCCTTTTGGGGGCACCTGACGTCTGGGGCAAGAAAAACTGTAGAAAATGACGTCGGCTGCATCTTTTATACCCCTGGTGCACTGACGTCAGGGAAGAGGCGACAGCAACCGACGCCGGACCAGGACTTTGGAATTCAGGCCGACTACGGGTAGCCTGCCAGCAGGATAACCCAAGTGTAATGACTGCAACAGTGAATATACTCAAACATCTACATTTATGGTAGGTACACAACTGTACTTTCCAGAGCATCAGATACGTAAAGGGATTCTACTGCAGGCTATTTCTGGTTCCCAGAGTTGACTGTCCAACCTCAATCAGTTTTTTCTATTTCCAAAATTCAAAACATTGACTCTTCAGAAACTCCTGCCCATGATAGCTCCTCAGACCTTTATGGTTTCTCTGGATCTAAAAGATGGCTGCATGCACATCCCAATTCAAGAATCACACAAAAGCCTTCTTCACTTCATAGCAGGTTCCAGTCACTATCAATTTTTAGCACTGCCCTTTGGCTTGTCTACTACTCCAAGAGTTTTCACCAGTGAGCCCCTGTCACTTGAGGAGTGTTGAAAGGATATGGGAAAAAACAAGGGTGAAGAGCAAGCCTAAATATCTTCCCGTAATAATGATTTATGTTCCTGCTATCACTTGATGAAAAAGTGGTTTAAAAAAACTGTCAATGCACCTTCAATTGTCCTTTGCAGGACCGGAGGGGTCCAAATATACCTCTACGTGGACCATTGCCTGATACAGGCCACAAATCTATCAAACCTTCACACGAATCTGAAGTTTACTCAAGACCTCCTGTCCTTCCTGGGCTTCACGATAAATCTGCAAAAATCCAACACTGTTCCAACCAGAAGGATTGTTTTCCTGGGGACACTGCTGGACTCCTCTTCAAAAAGTCTTCCTTCCCCCCAGACAAGATCTCCTTTTTGTCCCACTACTTTTAAAGAATCCAGCAGAAACAATGCATCTAAGCCAGAGAGTTTCTCTGAGCACTGGGATACATGGCAACTTGTATCCTTATGGTTCCCCTGGTCGGACTGCATATCAGGAAATCCAAGTGATACCTCAAAAATGTATGGTCCCAGCACTCTCAGCCCCTTATGACCGAGGTGCAGCTGATTCCTTGTCTCAAAGTAGATTTGCATGGTAGGCACAGGCTTGTGCCCAAATTCAGGGCCTTCCATTCAGATTCACTCCCTAGGGCCAAACTCGTACCACAGATGCTTCAGAGACAGCCTGGGGAGCTCACTTTCAATACCTCCAATCCCAAGGGAAGTGGGAGTTTCAGTTCAAGGGCAGGCACATAAACTGGAAAGAGCTTATGGAAGTGCAAAAAGGACTGATAGTTTTCAAGAAAAAATGGAAGCCAAGGGTTCTGTTAGTCAAGACAGAGAACACCACAGTTATGTGGTACATAAACAGGCAGGGGGGCACCCACTCTTACCCTATATGCTGCCTAGCGATGCAAGTTTGGGAACCCGCTCACTCGCTGGGGTTGCACTTCCTGGCACAGTACCTTTCAGGGGCTGAAAATACTGTAGCAGATCACCTCAATAGAAACTTTGTGGACCCCCATGAATGGCATCTGCATTGGGAAACCTTTCTCAGCATGGCCCAGAGATGGGGAGTCCCACAGATGCTTTCTCCTTCCTTTGGACTCATCTCTTCATTTATGCATTTCCTCCCTTACCCCTACTACCTCAAGTGCTTCTGAAGATAAGAGAAGAGGGCCCAAGGGCAATACTGATAGCCCCAGATTGGCCCAGGCAAATACTGATAGCCCCTGATTGGCCCAGGCAGCATTGGTATCCTCAGCTTCTTGAACTAACCAACCAGAGTCCATGGCTGTTGCCTCAGAGGATCAACTTTCTCGCTCAGGACTAGGGAGGAATTGTGCCTGTAGATGCTCAGCATTTCAGCTTGGATAATTCCACACCATCCCAGAACAAACTCACCCTAAGCAAACCGGTTCAGGATATTCTCAAGGAATCTAGAAGGCCTAGCACTAGGAAGTCATACTCAGCTAAGTGGAAAAGATTTTTCCCTCTGGTGCCAGCAGTAGCAACACAGTCCTGATTCAGCCCAGACTGATACCATTTTAGATTACCTGGTTAGTCTGGTTAATAAAGGCCTTTCCCACTCCATTAAAATTGATGCATCTGCCATTTTGGTCCATGTACCTGCTCTTCCTCCTGTCTTTTCCTATCGCATGTTAAGACAGTTTCTTATGGAAATCATTTACATCAGACCACCCAGGAGTGAACCTAGCCCTCCATGGGACCTTAACTTTGTTCTGGAAAATTGATATTGCCTACTTTTGAACATGCAGCCTCTTCCCACCTGAACTTTCTAACTTGGAAAACTGCCCTGCTGCTGGCTATCACTTTAGCCAGGAGAGTCTCTGAACTGCATTCTGCCATGGCAGTGGAATCATTCCTTATCTTCCACCCAGACAGGGTTTCCTTCAGAACTAACACTTCTTTCATGCCCAAGGTGGACACTGACACTTCTCTAAATCAAGCCATTCATATGCCTACATTCTTTCCCAACCCTCAGAACAAAGGGGAAAGAATACTTTAGTCTTTGGATGTGCTTAGGCAGCTCTGCTACTATCTTGTTAGAACAAGAGCTTTAAGAAAATCTGACCAGCTTTTTGTGACTTTTGCCTCTGGCTCTGAGAGAAAGCCAGCTTCTACACAGGCTATCTCAAAATGGATCTCCCACTGTATCTCTTTTTGTTACAGTCATTTAGGCAAAAAAATCTCCTGAGGCTGTCAGGTCGCACTCCACAAGGGCTACTGCAACCTGTGCTTCCTTCTTTAAAGGGGTCCCTGTTAAGGCCATCCTGGAAGCTGCCACCTGGTCATCTGTGCATACCTTCACCAAACACTACCACTTGGCAGCCTTCTCTAGGTCTAGAGCAGGATTCACCACTGCCATCTTTCAGGGCATCCTCTCCTCTCTTCTCTCTAATCTCCTTCCTCCCTCTTTTCAGCTTTGGGAATCTTCCCACAAGTCAGGACTGCAACAGTGAAACATGAAAAACATAGTACAGTTGTGTACACTTACCATAAATGTAGATGTTCGAGTGTATTCACTGTTGCAGTCTTCTTTCCCTCCCTCCATCCCCTTAGCCTACTATGTAGTTTACTTATAACCTCTTTTCTAGCCAAGGGAGAATCACCTTGGTCACTCTTCCTGTAGGAATTCTCTTCCTCCATTCTCTACTGTTCACTTAGGGCTCCTATCTGTTGGGGGAAAAGAATAAAAATGATTTCATGACGTAGGCTGGCTCCCTATATACCCAAGCATACTGACATAGGTTAGGGTGTCCACCAGCCTTAGGAGGAGGAAAGAATTTTCTCTGGTAGTCTGGCTGGTCAAGGGCTTTCATGGCAGGAAATCCCACAAGTCACGATTGCAACAGTGAATTCCACTTATTTTGCAGTAGTTTAACCATTTTCAGTCCCTCCAAATAATTCCTATTTCTTCTTAGCCATATCGCTGTCTTTTATTTCCAAACTGTTTTTAAACTCCATTTTCATTTTATCCCACTCACTATTTATCACTTTTGAAGAAATTTCTATCTTTTCTAATAACTCTCGAATAATTTCTACTACCCATTTCTTAAATTTTTCTCTTTTAAACAGATATGCGGGAAAGTGCCAGTGTCTCATTTTTACTTCATTACCCTACATTTTTATCTTAGTTTTTATCAGTGAGTGATCTGAAATATTTAATGGATGGATGTTGAAATCTTCAGTTAAATACACATGTTCCTGTGTGTTTCTGTCCAGTCTAGCACAGTTATTGTACCTTAGGGAATAATATTTAAATTCTGTCCAAGTTCCTACTACTGAAGTCACATCTTCAATACCAAAAATTTTCATAAATTTCTTCAGAAATCTACCCTGTTTTGTTATATTTTCTCTTATAGTTCCCCGATACATCCTCACTATTGCAAGTCAAGTTCCAATTCCCTCTCTGTAAGTAGTAATCCCTGCTCTGAAAGCCAATTATTTCTCCCAAATATTTCTTAAGCTCCATATTAGCAGTTTTTGGTGCAATACTAATACATGTCCCAAAAAACACACAAAAGCCAAACCAAGGAGCTTGATGGGCCCACTTCACTTGTAAAATCTTGTAGAAAGAATGAGGAAGCAGTATGAATATCAAGACGCAGTTTATTAATCCACATCAAAAAGTGATGCGCACTTTCGTCCTGTATCCACAGAACTTCGTCAGATAAATACAAAACTATAAAGTTCACTTTATAAAGACAGTTTAAAATACGTCATATGCAACAATTAGGAAAATACACACCTCCTTAAAGGCACAACATTAGAAGCCTAAAAATGTGTAAAAAATAGTCTATGCAAAGGAAATATGTATATAAAAATACAAATATATGAAATGCATATAAAATACAGTAGTTTAAAAATACAGTTATTTAAGAAGTCTTACAGGTATATAAATATGATTGTTTTGTGTGAGTCAGTTCTTTTTCATGTAGCTGGTGCTATTTTCTTTGCTATTGTATATAAATATGTATTTAAAATTATCTATCTAATGCTTTTAATTTTAATAGGGAGCTAATAGAAATATTTTCATTCAATCCTGGCCAGTTACCTGCATCTAAATGTAGCTGCCAGTATAGCTCCCTTTTCTCTAAAAGAATTGACAAGGCTCCACCTCTAATTTCCATTCTTACATTATCAGTAACAAAAAAATGAAAAGTATGCCCCTCATTGTCAAGTATGTGCTTGCATAGGGCATTTGTTTCCTTTTTTGTTTTAATATCATAAAGGTGTTCATAGATGTGTTTTTTTAGTTTCCTGTCAGTTTTTCCAATGTAGTAACTAACAACAATTGTTGCAAATGGCACAATAAATAACTCTCAGAATTACAATTATATCTTTGATGGATCTTGATGTTGTTGATGAACATGTCCCCTTCCTTGATAAATTTACAATAGTGACACATTCCACATTTATTCATGTATCCAACTCCATATTTTTGTGCACACTGTTTTGTTTCAAAAACATTTTTCAAGTTCCTGCCCTTTTTATACACTATTGTGGGAGTCCTGTTTATATATTGTCTTATGGCCTTATCCTGCCTTAAGATAGACCAATTATTAATTAATATGTTTCTGATGAAAAAAACGTAACTAAAAAATGTCCTATAATCCTTAGTCTCTAAAATGTTGCTCTGGGTGGTAGTGATCATATTGGAAGTGTTATGTGCTTTAAAATCAGCTAACAGGGGTAGATAAAAAGACCTTTCCCTTTTATTAACCACCTCAAGTAAAATATCAGTTACAGATTTAACCGGATAACCTCTTTTTAAAAACATCTGTTTAAGGGTGTCCTATTCGGTTAAGAAATCATCCATATTTGAAACCATTCGTGCAGCACGGACAAACTGCCCTTTCACGATGGCTTTCTTTTGCTTCAGTGGGTGGGTAGTTGAATAATGAAGCAAAGAATTGGAGTATGTCTGTTCTGAAAATATTAGATGTAAACCTCTTATTCTGATAATCTTTAGATAAGAAAATATCAAGGAAGGGAATCTGATGTAAATCATAACTATGGGTGAACTTTAAGAATATAGTCGTGGAATCAGTGTATAACATAAATACCTTAATCAGTTCATTAGGTCCATCCCATGAAATAATAATACCATCAAGATAGCGAGTATAGTACTTAATATAACTGTAAAACATGGAGGAAAATAAAAATGTATTCTCCCATTGTGTTACAACCACATTCGCATACAAACCCCAACAAGCTGACCCCATAGCCACCCCCTCTTGTTGCAAAAATATCTCATTCTTAAAAAGAATAAAATTATCCTTGAGCACAATTTCCATCAAATGTGTGTATATTAGTACATCAAAGTGGTCAACATTCTTGTCCTAGAGAAACTCACTAAACCAGTCAAGACCAATATCATAAAGACTCGCCAAATACAGATCTTTTATATCAATGGTTAAGAAGACATATGTATCTTTGAAAGGTAGCTTATCAACAGGCTCCAAAAAACTTGTCTTTTCCTGATTGTTGCACGTGACGTGTTTTAAACTGTCTTTATAAAGTGGACTTTATAGTTTTGTATTTATCTGATGAAGTTCTGTGGATACAGGATGAAAGTGCTCATCACTTTTTGATGTGGATTAATAAACTGTGTCTTGATATTCATACTGCTTCCTCATTCTTTCTACAAGATCCTACAAGTGAAGTGGGGCCATCTAGCTCCTTGGTTTGGCTTTTGTGTGTTTTTTGGGGACAGTTTCTACTCGTTTCTTCTTTTTCAATACTAATAACTGTCAGGGTAATCCTCCTCCTTTGCCAGTAGTCCCTTATATACCACAAATCTTCTGTTATTGTTTTTTCCTTTGTCTGTTACTGTTGTACCCCTCTAACAGTCAGTATTATTTTATTTTTATTTATTTAACATTTGTTGTCCGGGAATGTCCAACTAGGTTCCACAGAGCCTGTTTTCAGCGGAGACCCGGGGAGAAATGCTCCACATGCATGTCTTTGGAATATGGGAGGAAACCGGAGTACCCGGAGGAAACCTACGCAAAGACAGGGAGAACATGCAAACTCCACACAGAAGGCACCCCAGCTGAGAATCGAACCGGAGAACCTCTTGCTGTGAGGTGACAATGTTAACCACTGCACCCTATTACTACTCCTGATTTCCATTGTCCTCAATAGTCTACTGAATAGCTGCAATCTTTTTTTTTGCTGAATTCATTTGCTCATTTATTTCCAAATGCATCTCCTGCAACATTGATTTCTTAAATTTATTTATTTATTTTGCACTCTGGATTTCTTAATATAATTCAGTATTCTTTCTATTTGTCTATACCTATAATGGCATTTACATCCCAAGATATAATATAGGCAGTGTAGCTATTAGGATAAAAGTTATTGTTTCCACCCAAAAATAAACATTTTTTTTGAATGTGCATTTCCAACTTTTGTCTTACATGCACACACTAATGTTTGACAGGCTGATCTTTTATACATTTGTTTCTTGTCAACTCAGTTTGAACCAGTGTCTCATTTTTCAAGGCTTTTCGTTTTAATGAAAACTCTCAAACAATACATTGTCAGAACACCCTATCCCTTATTAACTTAGAGCAAACACATAAAAACTATTTACAGCTTCAAAAAAAATGAAGTTTAACTCTCCATGTAGGAACAGTTTATTTTATTCATTGACATTTGTTTACCAGGAAAGTCTGATCGGGTCACAAGAGCCCTTTTTCAGCAGAGACCTGGGGAGGAAAGTTCAGTTTAACAGAGAAAATAAAAACATTACATAAAAATGGGTAACAATTACACATTTCAGAAATAATCAACAATATTGTAAGGCATACAGATATACCACAAATATGTTACAAAGAGGACAATGAGACAAAGCAAAGTAAAACACTATATCAAATTCTGGAGGGCGTCCTTTTGGCAGTTCACTGTAGTAAGTAAAAATAATGTGTTTAGTTTAACTGTAACTGTAAAGGGGAGAGAGAGATTAGGATAGATTAGTATAAATGGGGAGAAGGAGATAGGAAGAGGTTACGTTAAGTGTTGTATAGGGTAGGATAGCCAAGTGAAGATGAAGAAGTGGTGATGGGTAGACAATCTGTACAGACTTGTGGAGAAAAGTAGATGAGATTGATGTTCACCTTGGGGGGGGAGGTTATAGCATGAGCAGAGCCATGAGTTTAAGTGGTCTTTCAGAAGATGCTTGAAGGAAGGATGGTAAGCTAAAATTCTAATAGCTTGTGGAATAGAATTCCATTTTTGGGAACAGAGTAGCAGTAAAGGCTATTTCCAATTTCTTTTTGAAGTTTATATATGGAGAGAAGTTGTTTACCATTAGAACAAAAGGGTCTGTTTGGGTGATAGGAACTAAGAATAGAGCTTAGTGCAGGACAGGCATGGGATTTATAAATAATGTCATGGATAGTAGTTAGTTGAACGAAGTCCAGGTAGTGGGGTAGTTCACACCAGTTCAAACTTTTAAGGGACTTGCAGTGATATAGTTTATTGACAGCAAATTTAGAAACTTTGTTGTAGCATATTTCAAGTTTAGTTTTAACAGATACCTGTAACTGTAAGATTAATCTTCTTCTTCTTTCGGCTTTTCCCAGTTAGGGGTTGCCACAGTGGTTCACCTGTCCGCTCATGATTGGCAGTAGAGTTTTACAGTGTCGAGTTGCCAGCCCGGCGCCTAACCTTCCACAGAAGGCACACACACACACACACACACACACACACACACACACACACACACACACACACACACACACACACACACACACACACACACACACACAACACAGACACACACACACACAACACAGACACACACACACACAACACAGACACACACACACACACACACACACACACACACACACTCACACCTAAGGCCAATTTAGAGTGTCCAATCCACCTGCAGCATGTCTTTGGGATGTGGGAGGAAGCCGGAGCACCCGGAGGAAACCCACGCGACAACAGGGAGGACATGCAGACTCCGCACAGAAGGCACCCCAGCCGAGGATCGAACCAGAGAACCTCTTGCTATGAGGTGACAATGCTAACCACTGCACCACCGTGGTTGCCCAACTGTAAGATTAATAAGAATAATTATATTAATATAATATGATAATAATAATATACAAGTGTAAGAGTGAAGGAGAGAGATGAGTGGTTGGTAGGGTGGTTTTGACAGAGCTAGTAAGAACATTTTTATATCTATAAAGCATGGCAAGTTTCTGGTGATTTTTTTTTTATATATTTTTTTTTTAATGTGGAATTCAAATCTGAGGTTTTCATAAGTTGTCACACCAAGCAGCTTTGTATGGGATACAATTTCTGTTTCTGTATTGTTAAGTGAGCAGATTGTGAGCAGATTTTGAAGCTGGATATTTCCTTCAGAAGTGCTTTGGGGACAAATAGGAGTATTTTTGTTTTTGCGGGAGTTGTACAATAATTGGGCATTGTGAAGCCAGTTTTCAACAGAGGTTAAGGCTTTTTATGTGATTTCAAGAAGATGCACCAGAGTGTCAGATGAGCCGATTAGTGCTTAATCATCAGCATGTGCTGTATAAGTGATGCTTGCCTAGAAGAGGTATAGAGGTCATTAGAAAATGTTAGAGAGAAGTGGACAAGGAATTGAGCCTTGAAGTACACCAGTGGTAATAGGGAGGTAAGGAGAGCAGGTATGTTGCCATTAAACAGTTTGCTGTCTGTCAGAGTGGTTGCTTTTAAAACACTGAAGTGAAGGAGGGGATAGGCCAAGATGGTGCAACTATTGAAGGTGTTTGCTATGCTAGATGGTATCCAAGGCTTTGGAAAGATCCAGAAATATGGAAGAGAAATTTTCCAGAGTCCCTTTTTTGTTTATATTATCTGACAAGGATAATAGTGCAATAGGGAAGAATCCATGTTGACTTCTGGTTAAGATCTGTTCTGAGAGGAGATGGGGAAGAAGTTGAGTGTGGATTCATTTTTCTTGGTTTTTGAGAGAGGGGAGAGAATTGCAATGGGGCTAAAGTTAGAAACTTCTGTACAGTTTTCCTCCCTTGTGCAGTGGGATGACATATGATCTTTTCCAAATAGCTTGGGCATAAAATTCCTGTATGGATCTATCGATTAAGATAGTTACTGGGTAAGATATGACTTCTTCCATCTTGAGATATTCAGGTGGGAGGTTGTTGGCAGCTGTGGAGCAAGATGTTTTATAATAATAGATATTGTTACAGTTTTAAGGTAATGTTGTTAGCATTTGTGGCTAAGGATTATTTGGATTTGGATTTTTCAGAGGTTAATGTGATAGCAGGGAGGGCAGTTGGTAATATGTTATGGGTTTGTGAAGAGGAAGGTGATGTGCTGTTGAAGAAGGCAAAATACTCTCTATAAAGTATTTATTAAATGTAGTCGCTATTTTGAGGGAGGAGCAGGTTTGAGAGGCATACGAATCTTGTTTTGAGCCAGGATTCAGTAGTGTATGAATAGAGGACCAACATGTTTTTGGATCATTTTTTATGATTAAGTTTAGTTAATCATAATATTGTTATCTTTGTATGTTTGTTTTTAGCCTGATTATGAAGTTCCCTGTATCACTGATTTTTTTTTCATTTAGCCAATTCCCCCCCCCCCCCCCCCCAAGCCTTGTCTGTGGTACACATAATGTTTTTGGTAAGGGTGGATAGCAAGGGGAAGTGGTTTACTTTTACTTTTTTGTATGTAATGGACAAGGTTTTTTAGGGTGTTTAGAAAAGGTGTTAAAAGTTGTAACTGCATCATCTAATGGCAGACATTTTAGTATAGATTAGTTGAAGGACCTTTAAGATACTGTTGAATAAATCTTTGTTAAATGTTATGAGAATCTTGGTTGGCTTAAGTTGGTGGGTATTGTGGTGATGAGTGGTAAGTTGTGTTTGTATGCAGGGAGAGGGTCACTTAATGTGTTAGGATAGGTTCCACTGATAGTATATTTACTGGGGTTTGATTTGCACCCATATTGCGGTTGTATCTTGTAGGTGTTGTGATTAGTTGAGTTAGATCAAATAGATTTATGTGGGATGAGGGGCTGCCAGAGTTTACATTTTGCCAGTCAGTATTGACATCACCCAGAATGATTTTTATTGTAAGTAATAGTACTAGATACCCAAGAAAACAATTCTTTGAGTATGGCTATGGTTATTTCCAGAAGGATGTAAATTACAATAATACAAAGTGGGTTTTTTTTTTTTTTTTTTTTAAGAATTTAACTTTAAAAGTGTTAGGAGTATTTTGGCTGAGTGAAATTTGGGAATTAAGTTGAAATAGGAGGAGAGGTTATAAAATCTGGGGTGTATAGGGCATCTCTTCCTTTTTTGGGCTGGGTTGATCACTCCTCTAATGTTAAAGCCTGGAAGTAATATTTCTGTATCTTTCATAATGGATTTAACCCATGTTTCAGTGATGACTAGGTTATCTGGGGAATAGCATGATAGCAAGACATGTAGATATATATATATATATATATATATATATATATATATATATATATATATATATTTTTTTTTTTTATTTTATACAAATACTACGAAATTTTAATGTCAGATCTAGTATTTTGGCTGGACTTGTGCTTGATGGAGTGGGAGAATGGTATGTCTGTGAATGGGAATTGGATTTGGTAGAAAATGTCTTTGTATAAAGAGTGAGGGATGCATTAGAGAAGAGATAGCTTGTAACTAAAGGAGGGGCATTATCTGGGCTGTTATGGTGCTTGCAGGAACAAGTGGTATTGAGGTTTTAGGTTTAGATTAGTAGGACCAGGATTTGGGTGTATGTCTCCACACAATTGAATCTTTGAGTTCCAAATCAAAAATGTGGAATAATTTTTAAGGATGGTTATGAGTGTATGTTTTATTTTGAGGAAGGAGTTATAACAGTGAATTATTCTGTATTTAAGAAAGAGAGTAGTGGAGAGATTGAAGAGGCTAAGAGATGTATTAGAATACTTAGTATTATTGTCAAGGTTAAGTAGGAGGCTGAAGGTTGGAGTTGTGGTAATGTAGTTTAAGGGAAAGTTATAGTACATAAAGTGGGAGGTGAGTACTAGAATATGAGAGAATAATATAAAAAGCAACATTTTGTATATAACAGTTACTGATTGAGAGAGAAATGGCAGATGGCTAGAGTTTAGAAAAAGTCTTAGAAGAGTGAAGGATTGGAATGATGTAAAAGACTAGTGGTTGTCTAGGATGTCCAGAAAGAAGTTGAGATGATATTATGAGGAGAAGTTTTTAACTATCTTGCCAGTGAGTGGCCAAACTTGGAGGAGTTGTGATGAATTTTCAATATGGGGACTATTTTTCAGCAAATTTAACTGTACTTGTATTTTGTGACAACTTTTTGGTTTTTAGTTATAAATGCTATTTAAATTCTACAGATGTGTTTAAATTATGTTTATGAAGGGATTTTGTTATTGGATTATTTTGGACTTATTCTGTGAATATTTTAAATTGTAGATGTGAATTATGTACATATAGTTTTAAAAAGTTTTGGCGCTCTTTTATACACATGGGTATTTAAATAGGAGGGGTGTTATGTGTTTTTCTTTGTACTTGAAAAAGCCCTGCATTTGAGTTGGGGTAAAAGCACTTGTAGTGATTTTTTATTTAAAAAATTGTTCTACAACCATTTTCCCATTGCTGCCTGGACCGTATTTTTGTCTTTGTTCTGTATTTAAGAAAGAAAGTAGTGGAGAGATTGAAGAGGCTAGGAGATGTATTAGAATACTTAGTCTAATTGTCAAGGTTAAGTACGAGGCTGAAGGTTGGAGTTGTGGTAATGTAGTTTAAGGGAAAGTGATAGTACATGAAGTGGGAGGTGAGTACTAGAATATGAGAGAATAATATAAAGAGCAACATTTTGTATATAACAGTTACTGATTGGGGGAGAAATGGCAGATGGCTAGAGTTTAGAAAAAGTCTTAGATGGAAAAGTAGATGGAAGAGTGAAGGATTTGGATGATGTAAAAGACTAGTGGTTGTCTAGGATGTCCAGAAAGAAGTTGAGATGATATTATGGGGAGAAGTTTTTAACTATCTTGCCACTGAGTGGCCAAACTTGGAGGAGTTTGGCTGGGATGGATGAGAGAGAGGTTGAGATCACTAAGAGGTTCGGTAATTATGTTGTGGGGGGAAAGAGTGTTAAATTATCTTTATAAGTGGTCAAATCTGTTAGGGAGCGCTGTATGATCAAGAATAAATGGAGAGTAAAGAGGTGTGGGTGGGAATTGAGGGTAGAGTTAGGGGAGCAGTCTAAGCACAAGTGAAGCCAGGGTGAATGGAGCAGGATCCACCTGCTGAGAATGTTTGGGGATCCCAAAAGAAACTGTCATTGTATTATACTCATAGTAGGTCCGAAGTTAAACCCAGCTATCGTACACGGCTATAAGGATATAAAAGATATGAAAGTCCAAAGCAAAGCAGATTTTGAGTATAGTGCTTAACAGTGTAGTGTAATATTCTTAGCTAGAGTTTATTCCTATGAGTTAAGGATGTTTAACTTTTTTCTTTGAATGTAATAGGGAAGGCAGAGGGTGGGATGAAGCTTAACAGTCACATGGAAGCTGTTAAAGCATGTGGTACTTAATAGTATAGTATAGTATAATATTGTTAGAGTTTGTACATTTGAACTTTTCATTTGCATGTGATTGGAAAAGCTGAAGGATCAAATGGCAGCTATTAAAACTATGTTTAGCAAATACAGGCCATTATTCTTGTGCTACTTTAGGGTAAATGCTAAGTTATACATTTATACAAAATGATTGGATGAACTGTTACGGGATATTAGGCAGGGTAATGCTGTGACTATACCCTCTTAATATATGCAAACCATTTAAATGTATAAATGCACACTTGTACAATATGTATATGGTAACAGTCCCTAGGCATCTATTTTAGCAATAGCATACTCAGCTAAACAGTGCAGGCTGTCTTTGTCTAGTTTCTGTCAGGAAATCCTTGTGGTCTTGCAGTTAGTTAGCAGGGGTGTGCTGAATTCAAAGATGCAGTTTTGTAGGTTTGGAACAGTAAAACCAGGGATGCTTTCAGAAAATGAGGTGCTGTCAGGGCAAGGTCTTCCCTGGTGTGCGTACTGTATTGAAGGACAAGTTAGGGAGTGGGGCATAACTACTCAGCAGTGAAAAATTGCCTCAAATCAACAGCTGTACCCACAGGCATTACCTAAACTAAAATCACGGTTATCCATGCTAAAATGCATGTTACAGCTTGTATTCTTTGGAAAATAACTTTTGACCATAAGAAGTGCATTGGCCATCTTTAAATAAACCTAAATTGCACACTGTTCTATTAAACACACTAAAGTATTCAAGCTGCTAAGGAGGCTGCTATCTCTTATTTATTACATTTATTTACTGGGGTAGTGCACTGATCTCAGTGGACCATTTGCAGGTACAGCCTGGCTAAAAGGTTCATTTAAGAAGTAAAACATATTTACAGATACAAGGATATGCCAAAAAACAAATATATATGCATATTTACAGATGCAAGAATATGCTACAGCATTTAGTTCAAGAAGCAGATAATGCCAAAACATGGATGCAAAAATGGAATTATGTTTCACAGAGCATTTTGGATAAGGTGTAGCCATAATGGCTGAGACAGCTTATGCTACAGAGATAGCAGCATATCATCATATAGAGAGGTATTAAAACCTTAGAAGAGTCAAGTGAGAATTGTTGCAAGAAAGGATACTATGGGAAGTAGATGGGGAAAAGGTGAGAGAAGCATGCAGAAGGGAGAGTAGAAGAAAGGAGAAGTGTGAGAGGGATGTAAAGAGAAAAGGTAAGTAGGATGAATGAGAGGCAGTAAGGGGGTGAGATAAGGAAGGATGAAATAGGGATAAAGATGTATGTGAGAGAGCTGGAGGGTTCATGTAACATGACCTGAGTAAGTGCAGCTGCACTTTGCTTGGGTGAAGAGGTGTTCCTTGAGCTGTTGTCTGAGGTCCAAGCACATTTGGGTGTCCCAGATTAAGTGAGGAATGGAATCCCATAGTTGAGGTGCTAGGATTGAGAATGCATGGCCAGGGCAATAAGGTTTACCTTTCAGAGCTAGTAGGGTAGGTTGAGATTGAGAGATACCCCTGAGATTATATTTGGTGGTGTTGGTGAAAACTTTGAGTGAGAGGGGACAATGTCTCAGGAGAAAGGGCTTTGTGAATTAGTGATCCTAGTAGGAGGTTGGCTGTCAAATGTTCTGGGATTATTCACTTCCCATAATTTCAAATTTCATTTTTCACTGAACTGCTGGCCATTGTACTTTTACATTTTGCATTGCCCTCAAGAAAGAATGATCAGGACTCTTAAGATTAATTGTTTGCACCTCCAGAAAGCTTGCCTCTATGTAAAAGTAGTCATCAATGAGAAAAGACCAGGTAACATCTCTGTGGATGCATGAAAGAATCTTCCTAAATTTCACTCAGAGTAGAATGTACAACTGCCCTCAGCTGCAGACTTCTTGACTCCCACTGAGTTTGTTTGTCTTTTCGGCTTTTCCCGGTTAGGGGTTGCCACAGCAGAACTCCGATCCGCTAATGATTGGCAGTAGATTTTTATGGTGCCGAGTTGCCAGCTCGACGTCCAACCTTCAGCGAAGGACACCCATTCACGCATGTCTTTCGGAGGCCACTCGACCACGGGGAGGACATGCAGACTCCACACAGAAGGCACTCCAGCCGAGAATCGAACAGGAGAACCTCTTGCTGTGAGGCAACAATGCTACCGCTGTACCACTCACTGAGTACATTTGCTAATATCTTTGCAAATGGATGGAACATAGCATTTTTCATGGCTTGCATCATTTTGTCTTATTTTACAAGCCTTCTTGTTTACAAAAACATTTTGTTCATAGCACAAGCCAAGGACATTAATCTAGATAAACCATCCTTGTAAAATTAAGAGAAATTTCTGTTAATTCTACACATAATTGATGCATCTTTACACCCCTCCCCCACCACCCAGATGGCCAAGATCACAGTATATTAACTTACTCCTGCTTCTGTCCAGCATTTCTTCTCCTGTTGTACTGTAAAGCCTATATTTCTTTTAAGTAACAAAGGCACTTGTTTCTTTAATGTCTTTGACACATAAACAGTCACTGAAAAGACTCTGACTTTTAAAATAAAAACAATGCACACCATACAAAATTGCTTTGCTATATAAGATGTAGTTTATATCATGACAGTTTATATAAATATTAATCAGAGCAAAATAGTTTTCCCCTTTTTAGTGTCTTTCTAAGCATTAGTGACATAAAGTGGGATATATGCTTTACAGTCCACCTGCAAGTTTAACAAGGACAGCAAAAGTACAGTCTTTATCTGCCACTTTTTCCTACAAAGCCATATGTCACAAATGTGACTGATGCTTTATAGTATCCCATTTATTTGCTAATTTCAGTGTTGCTAGTGTTCATTGTGTGCATCTCCATCTCCCATCACCAGACTCTAGTTCAAGTCCAAGGTACTCCTGAGTCTTTTAGTCAATTCTTGTTCTTTTTTTTTCACCATCAAGCACTTTCCTTTGGAACATTGGAAAAGGTTTCACTGGCAAAGTCTTAATATGACCTTTATTGTCAGAAGAATGAGAAGCAGTCCCCTTCTCTTGCCATCAAAAAGTGTTTGATCCTCCAGGAAAAAATATTCCAAAGACAGACGGATACAGCAGATTGAATCTCACACTTGACTCAAGAGTCCTTGATTGCTGAGTTAAATTTGCTTCTCTTCTGTCTGGTTTACAATGAATAATCATTTCCCACAAACATTCTGCATTTTCAAATTTTTAATACTTTTCTATTCTGACAAGTTTTGTCCGGGTCAAGTCCTTCTCTTGGTGTGATTGCATCTTTACTAATAGAGGTCTTTGCTCATGGCCATGTTTGGAGCAAACACTTGCAGTGGCCTTTCAGTTAACAAATCCTGCTATGGAATATCAGTCCATTTGCTTGTTTTTATTTTCATAGGATTGATATAGTCTGTTAGGAAATTCACCCTGGGGATCACCTCTGTGACTCTGCTCGACAGGGGCACAGGAAAATAGTTTTCTTGGGTGGTGAAAGCCAGGGTACCTTTTTGGCTAGGCTTGTATAGGCCCTAGGGCTGATAGCCTAGTACCTACCTATGAACCTATGTTCTTCTCAAATACTCTGGTCCAGCAGAAAATCTCAGGTTTTCTCTGTGCGCTATGCCTTCTAAGTCTACCATTTTTTGAAACATAATACTCAGCCAGCCTTTTCTTCATTTCAGTCACTGATTTTTGCAGTTTTAACAGTTAATCTGAATAGCTGCTTAAAGGTTTTTCTATCTTTCCAGCCTTTTCTTAATTGAAAGATATATTCTTTCAATGTTTCAGTTATTTTAATCACCTCTGAATACATTTCATTTATTTTTTTCATCTAAATTAATGAAAGCCATCTCTTGAACCAAAGCTGAAGCTTGAACTTCCTTTGCTGAATAGCTGCAGGATTCTTCGCAGACAGCGTTTTCACTTATTTTGGTTGATTTTCTTTCAGGTTCTACACATTTCTTCTTTGATGGCATTCGGATGTTGTAATTACTAGCTAATAACTGAATTTTACCCCAAATGATAATTTTGCTGGCTGTTATTCTTAGTTTCTGTTTTCAGATTGGGAGAAGATCAGAAGGCTGTAGGTTCTATTCCTGTACTAGGTACTTGGATTAATTTTTCCAATACTTATAATACAGTGCAGCATTAGGGGTGGGGATGCTGCACCCCAAAGTGTGCTGTCCTTAGGATGAGATGTTGAATGGAGGCCACAGCTTCCTGAAATGGTGGTAGCTCAGATGGATGTAAAAAAAAAAATCCCACTACATGTGCCAAAGAGTAGGGGAAGTTCTCTGGTGCTCTGGCCACGTACCCCAAAAAAGAGGCCATTGAGCAAGGAGGACTAACTCTGTCTGCATGCAGATATTGATATAATGTGCTTCAATGTTTGTGCATGTTGATTAGTGGTAACACTTGTATAAATATGGATATACACACACACACACTCAGGTCCTAACATTCTTGGTCTGGGTGTTGGTCTCAAGAGTCAAATGTTTTCTTTTCCTGGAGTAGAAGAATGCACTAGATGTTACTCTAAGAAGTAGTTCAGTTGCAAGGAATTGTATGAAGTACTTCCTTAGATCCTCAGGACTTAAGGCTGTGGCCATAAAGTTTTATTCATGTGACTTATATAGGGCTCACTAATATCACTGATGGTGAATGAGTCAGCCACCTAGCGATGTATTTGTTTAAAAGCCATTATTGAATTATTACTTGTGATATAAACAAACTTACATTTATGTAAATCATATTAGCAAGTTCACATTTAGAAATGTAATATACATAGATAGATAAAATAACAGTATAATACTAAAGGTGTTGCTGCTTAGTGCTAGGAGTTTAAACAAAAAACTCCACTCCCCTCCCTAGAAGCTCCCTTCACCATAGAAAATGCTGACATCTGTCAGGTCACTGAGACTTGGTTTAAAGCTGCGGAGAGCACACTGATAGTGCAAGGTTGTAATGTCTTCCACACGTTTAGACCAGCTACTACACAGACAGGAACTAAAGGTGGAGGTGTTCTGATTTACATTAAAAATAGATATACCTCAAGGCTGCTCAAACAGTACAACACACATGAGCTTCTCTATGTTCAAATTACCATAGGCAAAATCCAGTACCATTTCCTTGCAAGCTGCAGGTCCCACTGTATGACCCGAAACTATACCATGTATTTAAACTTATTGGAAACACTCACCATCCAACCCAATTCCATATTTATGTTTGTTTGTGTCTTTCGGCTTTTCCCGGTTAGGAGTCGCCACAGCGGAACTCCGGTCTGCTAATGATTGGTAGTGGATTTTTACGTACCGGTTTACCAGCCCTGACGCACAACCTTCAACGAAGGCACGCCCCATTCACGTATGCCTCCACACACAAGACGCTGTAGCTGAGAATTGAATGGGACAACGTCTTGCTATGAGTCGACAACGCTACCGCAGCACCACCACCGCAGTCTAAATCCATTTATGAGTGACTTCAATTACTTTACTATTAACTGGGAATCATGTATGATACCATATGTACAGGCACAGAGATTCTTGAAGTTTGTAAACACAAACTCCCTGGACCAGATTGTCTGTACACCAATAAAGGATGCAATCATATTTGATCTGGTCCTCACTAATTATGGGAGAGTGCTGCACACCTCCTAGTGTAATGTCATCTCTGGTAAGGTCAGACCACAAAATGGTCTCCTTTGAAGTAAAAATAAAACCTGGCTCCCCAGCTAACCCTGGAATATTCAGGAATGACTCTAAAGCCAACTTCTACTATTAAGTGATAACTTGGCAAAACTTCAAGCTTCCATAAACCCTGAGAACACTGCTGCCTACGCAGAACTATTCACATAAACCCTATACAAGTATGTTAATAGCTACATAGAGGCAGCTGTACCCACCAGTAAGAAGTACAGAACTAACTCAAAAAACAAGCCACCCTGGTGGAATCACATCAATATGCTATACAACAGAAGGAAGAAAATCATGGTAAAAATTAGGAGGTGCAGCACTCAACATGTTAAAAGCACTCTCAAACTAACCAGACAACTTAGAGCACAAAAAGAAGATTACCAAAGCCAAATTTGAGGTTAATTTAGCAACCCATGCCAAGGACAACTGCAAGTGATTTGTTAGTTACGTTCGCAACCTCAAAGGAAATACACAATTGTATGCAGAGCTCATTGTAAATGGAGCCACCTATACAGAGCCCAAAGATGTAGCAAATGTACTGGCCAACAAATTCAGCTCCAACTTTACCTCTCTGTCTCTCTCTCCCCATCAACCTTCCCTCAGGAAATACCATCAAATACAAGTCCCCCTGCTGTCACTAGGGAATAGGTCCTTAATGCTCTCTCTAAGGCCAAGAACACTGCATCAGTGGGCCCAGACAATACCCTAGGATGCCTTCTAAGTAGCATGAAGCATGATCTATTAGGCTGTCTGGAATTGCTATTTAACTGTAGCCTCCGAACAGGCTTTGTGCCTCATGACTGGAGAACAGCAATAGACATCACTCTGCACAAAGGTGAGCCATCTACAGACCCTGGCAACTGCAGATCCATAAGCCGCAGTAGTCTCGTATGCAAAGCCATGGAAAGAATTATTATCAAAAAGATCAATAATGACATAGGAAACCACTGGACACAACCCAGTTTGGTTCATCAAGCACAGGTCATGCCTACTGAACCTGGTGGACTTCTTTAAGAAGGTCACCAAAGCAATGGATGAGGGTCAAATGGTTCATACTGCATACCTTGACTTAGCCAAGATATTCGACATAATCCCCTACTTGAGTATTGCTGACAAACATAAGAGGTTACGTACAAACTTATGCCACCTGGTGGATAGACAGCTGGCTCATAAACAAAACCCAGAAAGTTAGAATGGGGAGTCCACCTCTACAAAGAGGCCAGTGACAAGCGGAGCCCCACAGGGATCGGGTCTGGTTCCACTTCTTTTTTGTCATTTACTTCACTGAAGTTAATGCCAATGTCAGTGGCCTCTGGCTGACTAAATTTGCAGATAGTTACAAATTGGGAGCTGTCACTGAATCACTCAGTAACACAAATGTTCTTCAGGAAGGGCTTCTACAGACACACAACTGGTGCCAGAGCCATGGACTAAAACTAAATGCCACAAAATGCATAATAGCATCCTTAGGGAAGTCCTCCACCCCTGGAAACTGTCATATTGACAACACACCCCTAAGAGTTGTCCCAGTAGTCAAGGACTAGGGGACATGCAGACAGTAATTTAGCCTTTGATCGTCACATGTCTACAGTAGTGAGGAAATCATTCTATGTTGTGCAAGTTATAAACAAAGATTTAGCATTCGTCAGACCTGTCATTGAGTACAATGCCCCATTTGGCATGTACCTAACCAGGCGTATCCAACAGTTAAGACAGCCACAGAGGTTCCTCGCTTAAAGAATACAGGGCATAAGTAACATGTCCTATGCAGACTGCCTCAAGGCCCTATCCCTGTATTCTGCCTCTTACAGACTGTTGAGGGGAGATCTATGCCTACCATACAAGGCATTGTCAGACCCCACTGTGATGGACTTCCTGCATATCCACAAAACAAACAGCACCAGAATTACCCATTCTAAAGAGTTAAACCTTGTCTGTGATATAAATAGGACCTGCTGGAGAGACTGGTATGTATCCCAGAAATTACACCTTCTTTGGAACAGGCTCAACATCCATGTGAAATCAGAGTTCTCCTAATTCAAATGTAACTTGGGCAATTAGATATTCTCTGTCTCATATCGCGTACTTAGAGGTGATCTCTGCTTGACTTACAAAGCCATGTCTGACCCAGCTGTGTTAGAAATGCTACATCTAAAAAAATCCCAATCCCTCCGCACCACACGCTCCAGAGGCCTCAACCTCATTACTGCAATCAATAGAACATGCTGGAGGGACAGGTTTATAACCCAGAGACTGCCCATGCTATGGAATAGATTTCCCGTACATGTCAGGCAGAGCACCTCACTGGCCCTCTTCAAGAGAAATCTTGATGAGTGGATGGAAAATAGAAAATTCACCCCGGGGATCACTCCCGTGGCTCTACTCAACAGAGGCACTAGGAACTAAGGTCAGGTGGCACGATGCCAGGGTAATCCTATGGGCTAGGCTTATAAAGGCTCCAGGGCCATCAGCCTAGTACACACCTATGAACCTGTGGATAGGGATAAGGAAATTCATCCTTGGTTTGGCACATATGTCTTTAATGGACACAAGCAGCCTGTAAATGGTTCATCTCCTAGGCTTCTGCTTGTAAATCTTTTGCCTCCTGTGCCCCTACTTACACTTATCAAGGGTACCAGAACTTGTCTGAGATTTGGGATGCATGGCTTGGCTTAAAAATGCCCTTGTGGTCATTAGCCTAGTACTCACCTGTGAACCTAGCCATACTCTTAGCAACATTATATAAATTATTCAATTCCTGCCTTCTCTTAAACCTCAGTCTTCCTCTAAAACATGTTTCTGCATGTATTTTCCCCATAATTTAGATTTTTCTATGTAATTTACTCCTACCCTTTTCTAAAAAATCCACTTCCTGTTCTTTTATATTACAATATTCATAAGTATAGTTGGTTTAGATTTTGATTTCCATTTTCTTGTAATTGTTTTTTTTTTTTTTTTGACAGCCACAAGAATTAAACTTAACAAGGCCTTACTGTGTCTTGGCAATTCAGATCCTGTATCCCTGCTCAAAAAATAATTTCCTTAGTTAAACTCTCATTTTCTCACCCAGTATTTATGATAGAGTACTCTGTAGGGAATTTTTGAAGTCTGCCAACTCATTACACTCCAAAAAAATATGTTCCCAGTTACATCTTTCTTCTTCATCATACCTCCAACATTTGCCATCTGCCAGATGAAAAATTCTTTGGAGTCTGCTTGGGGTATAAAAGTGTCTATGCAAACCCTTCCAGGCAAAAATCCTAAACCATCTAGACTAATATTTAGGAGCCATACATATATATTTCCCATTATTTCTTTGTGAATTGCATATGTAATCTCTCCTCCCAATATTTTCTAAACTCTTCTGATTGATTCCTATAGCTATTGTGCAATATTGTATATGCTGTACCAGTTATCCCTTTTGTAACAGCAGCTTCTGTTCTAGATTCAATTAAAAACTCAACAACTGCAGGCCTTTCTTTTAGGATTCCCCCTGTCCCTTCCTCTTTGTCTGGATTCTGATATCAATCCCTGATAGGTAAGGCAATCACTAGCCTGCAATCCAAATGTCTTCTTGGCCTCTTCCCATTCTGTTACCTTTCCTGCTCTCCTTGTGTGTTTCCAGTACTTCGGTTCCTTTGCCAGCTGCTGTCAGTAAATTCCAGACCCATTTTGTCTATTCTGTAT
Organism: Protopterus annectens; assembly: GCF_019279795.1. NCBI lineage: Eukaryota > Metazoa > Chordata > Ceratodontiformes > Protopteridae > Protopterus > Protopterus annectens. The sequence continues at coordinate 1,807,312,684 of NC_056725.1, read as the reverse complement.
AACCCTAATTACAGTCATCCCTACTGGCAGAATCTCTTTTATCCATTCTGTGCTATCTTAGTTCTTGGTGTACTTTCTGTTACTTTATGAATATAATATTCTTTATGTCTGTTATTCTCCTTAAGGTTCTACTTCCAAAATCTCATTCTTTCCTTATTTCTTGAATTGCCCCCTGCTTCATCATCATCATTCACTTCCACTTTGAATTGTATATTTCTACTTGTGTTATATATAAGAGCTTTAACTGTGTAGCTCTGAAAATCCCTTCAAATCAGGTAATCCTAAACCTCCTTGTTCTTTTGGGAGGATCATCTTATCCCACTTGAAGTTTGCTGTCTTCCCCTCCCAAATAAAATCCTTCAGCTCTTTATTATCCACAACTTTTTCTCTGGTTGATAAAAATATGCCTGACCTGTGTTTAAAACTAAAGGGACTAAAATGCTTGTATCTTGCTATATATATCCTTAGGCAAGAGCTTCCAGTTTCTGTTTTTCTATTATCTTTTGATTAGTCAGTTCCCACATATCCTTAGCTGCCATAACCAAATCCTTTTTAAGCCATACTCCTAAATACTTAATTTTATCATGTCTCCATAAATGTGGGGGCATTTGTTTTAGCTTCATTGATTTTATATCCTGAAAAAAAAAACGGTCTCAGAATATTCCACAACACTGAGATGTCTGTTTCTGGTTCCATCGTACAAAATAATATCATCTGCAGGTAATGCCAGCTTTTCTTGAACAACATACTAATTATATCCTTGAATTTCCAAGTCCCTTATTTGCTGTGCCAGTGGCTCTAAATATAACACAAATAACAAAGGGGAAAAAGGGCACCCCTTTCTGGTTCCTCTGTTAAGACGCAGTTTATCAAAAGGAACCCTCCCATTGTAATTGTTGCCTCCAGTCCCTCGTATATCCTTCTAATTAACCAAGTTCCTGTTAAACACAGAGTAGTTGCATATTTATTTACACACAAACGGTAGTTCCATGTATCCAAGATCTTAGAATGTATAAATGTACGTTACTAAAGAGAAAGCCCACGTTCAACTTTGTGGATTGTACAAGTAGCAGTCATGTATAAAAACGTTGTCATTTCAATGAGAGGTTGAGATTTTCTGTTTAAGAATATTTTGAGAGTATCATACGATGAACACAAACTCTTAACCTTGTGACGAGCATGTGCAGGACCAGGATTAGTTAAGATATTGTTTAAGCAGTAGTTTTAAAACTGTTGAGTTTGTCGGAGAGTTTTATTTGTGTGGGGAACCTATTCTAGAGTTTAGCAATGTATTGTGAGTAGAGCGAGTCTCCTCCAACATTATTTGACTTATTTGTAAGTAATAAGAATTTGTTACTAGAGTGGAGCTCCCTTGCTGGACAGTAGGGCAGTAATAAGATGTTCATCGTGTTTCACTGTTGCAGTCATTACAATTGGGTTATCCTGCTGGCAGGCTACCCGCAGTTGGCCCGAGTTCCAAAATCTAGGTCCGGCGTCGGGTGCTGTCGCCTCCTCCCTGATGTCAGTGTGCCAGGAGTATAAAAGATGCAGCCGACGCCATTTTCTTCAGTCTTTCTTGCCGCGTGGTGCCCGAAGCAAAAGCAGTTCACAAGTGCCGGTCGGCCGACTCCTGAGATTTTCATATACGAATTTCAGATCCGAAGTCTTCATTAAAGCTAAGTACCCCGTTGGGGAAACTTTTTTCTTGCTCCAGACCGATGTCAGGAAAAAGTTAATAATTGTATTTCTTGTGGGAAGCAAATACCTCATAAGGATTTTCATTCTTACTGTATTCCTTGCCTAGGCCCTGACCATGACGTTGCTAGTTGTCAGTTTTGCGCTAGATTTAACCAACGCACTATTAAGCGTCGGTACGATTTTGCATTTCATTACTTTGGCAGAAGATTCAATTATATAATGCCGTCGGAACAGCCAACTACCGGAGTTTATAAAAGCGCAAAGAAAAAGAAAAGTACAGGCATCTGAGGTCCAAAACAGACAAGGCTTCCGTTAAGCCTGTCGCCGGTTCGCCGGTTCTCAGTGAGGTGCTTTCACAGCCCCTGATGCCCGCTACCTCAGAGCCACAGGCCGCTTCCGACTCCCACGTGGAGCCGACTAGGCCGCTGGAAACTCAAGGTATTGGACACTCGGAAACTATTCCCTCAGATGGGTCCGGAGCTGCTGAGTAGGCATTGGCTTCTGAGGGCGTTTTCAGGCCTACGCAGTTATATGTACAGCCATTTTCAGCTTCAAAGGCAAAGACTAAAGCAGCTCTAAAGACAACGAAACAAGCACAGCATTCTCCTGGACAGGCCCCCATGCCTAAAAAACAGATGCTTAAAATGGCCGAAGATCTAATTACTTTGATCAGGGTTTCCCATCCCCCTCTTGATAAGAGGCCTAGGCAAGAGATAGAATATGAATCTTCAGATCAGGTTTCCATTTCTTCTGATTCCTCTTCTGAACAGGAATATTCCCTTCCTCCCTATGAGGATTCTGATACTGAAGAATCTATCCCTTCAGCCTCACCTCCTGAGGATTATTCTTTTGGGGAGACCCTGCATACTACGAGGGAGCATTTCCATTGGGAGAGCCAAGATTACTCAGAATCCAAGAAAAGGCTCAGAGACTTCCTTTTATTACCCCAGCACAGGCCCCTTGCTATTCCTCCTGTTTTAGACATTGTAGATGATGTATTTTCAGAGTCTGGTCTGTCTCCTGACTCTTTACCACCAGCTCCTGTTAAGCCAGACAGATACTACAGGGTTCCCGATTCTCATAAATTTCTTTACAAAAACCCTGCTGCTGACCCAGAAACTATTTCTCAGGGTCCCAAGGGGGTCAAGGCTTCCACTGCAAAAAACCCTACCCCCTCTGACAGGGATTCAAAGGCCCTGGACAGATGGGGGGAAAAGATTTATACTTCTGCTACCTTGGCTGTAAGAGCTTTAAATTGTCAGTTTCATATGCTTAAATATCAGCAATATCTTATGTCACAGCTTAAACAGAAAATGTTGACAAATTCAGAATGTGCAGAAAACAAAGAAATGCAGGATTTATTGCATGCAGCTGAACAAGTGGGAAGGCATACTTTGCAACGCGGTTTTGATTCTCTAGAGGCCTCCTGCAGGGCCGCAGTTACAGGTTCTGTCATTAGGTGGCATGCTTGGTTAAAAGAACAGAATCTGCCCAATCATGTTAAAGCAAAGCTATTAGATGCTCCATTACAACATGATACCTTGTTTGGTGTTAAAGCAGAAGAGGTGTTGAAGAAAATGGAGGACAAAGCTAAATCTATGCAAACAGTGAAGGATTTCTTACAGGTACAGTCTCCTAGATTCAACAGGAACTGGCCTACAAAGAATTGGTCCTTTCCAGTGTCAGACAGGCCACAAAGAGGCAGATACAGACGCCCCAGAGGCAGATCACAGCCCCAAGGCTCATACAGGCCTAAACAATGAGGCGCTTCTACCTCCAAAAGCGGAGAGGAAAAATCACAGCCATACAGGAAACAGTCTCAATGACTTTCCCCTGCCAGCACCAAGCACTTATCTTCTGGCAGCTCCTTTGGGGGGAAATCTAGCACTTTTTTCACAAAATTGGTACATGATCACCCAGGACAAATGGGTCTTAAATATCGTATCTCAAGGCTACAGGTTCCACTTTCATACCCTACCAAGACCAAACGGTATGCCAGACCTGTTATGCAATCAATGGGCAGAGGCACAAAAACAAGTTTCATCCCTCATGGACATGAGAGCCATTCAGCAAGTACCACAGCAAGAGCAGGGACAAGGATTTTACTCAAGGCTATTCTTGGTACCCAGAAAGGACAAAGCCTGGAGACCAGTACTGGACCTGTCTATCCTAAACACATTCCTGGATATTCCAAAATTCAAAATGTTAACTCTGCAGCAGCTTCTGCCCATGCTGGGCAAGAAGGCTTGGCTTGTGACTTTAGACCTAAAAGAGGCATACCTGCATGTCCCAATCAGACAATTATGCAGAAGATACCTCAGATTCATAGCTGGCTCAATGCACTACCAATTCTCTGCACTGCCATTTGGCTTATCTACTGTTCCCAGGGTCTTCACAAAATGCCTGGCACCAGTAATTGCATTTTGCAGACAAAGAGGAATACAAATATATCCTTACTTGGATGACTGCCTTATTCAAGCAGAGAACAAGGACATCCTACTACAGCATCTGGCATTTGTAAAAAGATTACTAACAGGTTTAGGGTACACAGTAAATGAAAACAAATCAAAGCTTGTACCCTCTCAAGAGATAATATTCCTGGGTGCAAGCTTAAATACAACTGCCCAGATGGCTTATCTCACGTCAGACAAACACAGACAACTGACTACTTATTTCAAAATGTTGGCAACAAAGACCCAGTTATCTGCAAGAAAAATTCTGCAGGCTTTGGGCTTCATGGCATCCTACATACTGCTAATTCCATATGCAAGACTGCATAAGAGGAAACTTCAATGGTATCTGAAAAGTGTTTGGACTCAACATTGCCACAGCCTGGAAACAATAATTACCCTCATTCCCTGCCTGCAACAGGAGTTTCGATGGTGGGAAATAGCCTGTCACCTCAACACGGGACAGCCATTCACCTTGCCCACAGCTAGGCAGACATTGACAACAGAAGCATCAGATTATGCCTGGGGGGCCCATATGGCAGGAAGATGTATTCAGGGCACATGATCCGCAAGTCAAATGCATCTACATATCAATCAAAAAGAGATGCTAGCTGTTCAGAATGCCCTGACAGCCTTCAAGGATCAACTTCATCCAGGACAACTACTGATAAAGACGGACAATACTACAGTCATGTGGTACATAAACAAGCAGTGGGGCACGCATTCCCACCACCTCTGTAGACTAGCCATGAACTTGTGGGACACAGCACTGACTTACCAAGTACATCTACAAGCACAATTCCTGCCAGGAAGGATAAATACTCTGGCAGACGAACTAAGCAGAAACCTAATGGATCCCCACGAGTGGAAATTGGATCCACAAGTCTTCAACATGATAACAAGTAACTGGGGCTGCCCGGACATAGACCTATTTACCTCCCCTCACAACTGCCAACTACAGAGATTCTGCACAAAAGTGGATGCTCTATCTTTCAGCTGGAAAAACCTAACAGTATATGCCTTTCCTCCTCTGCCTCTCCTCCCCAAGGGTACTCCTCAAGGTCAGACAAGAGAAGCCAAAAATGATACTGATTGCCCCAGACTGGCCCCGCCAGCACTGGTACCCAGTCCTAAAGAGCTTGTCTCAATGCCGAGCTTGGACTTTACCTCAGATTCCTCACTTATTGACCCAACAAGACAGTCAGATACTGCACAGCCAACTCAGGACCTTAAACCTGGCAGCATGGCAGATAATGTAGCCATTCAAGGCACACCTCTCTCTAAAGCAGTGATGGATGTTATTTTGGAGGCCAGGAGGGCTAGCACCAGAAAATCGTATGCAGAAAAATGGAAGAGATTCTGTGCTTGGAACCAGGCACTAGGTATTGACACAACTGTTCCAAATATTCCTCAGATTTTGCAATACTTAACTGAGATGCTGGATAAAGGCGTTTCCTTTTCATCAATTAAAATTCATGCCTCTGCCATTTCAGCTCATTACAATACAGAACTACCTATTTTTTCTCATCCATTGCTAAGGCAGTACCTCAGAGGGGCCAAAAACATAAGACCTCCAAGGAGAGCACCAATACCTGCTTGGGACCTCAACTATGTCTTGGAAAAACTCACACTGCCTCCGTTTGAGCCAGCTTCTGCAGCTGATATAAAATTCTTATCCTGGAAAACAGCTCTGCTCCTAGCAATAACCTCCGCTAGACAAGTCTCAGAGTTACAGGCACTCATAGCTGTGGAACCTTTTATCATTTTCCATCCTGGCAGGGTTTCTCTAAGGACAAACCCTACATTTATGCCTAAGGTAGTGTCCAGTGTGGCCCTTAACCAAACAATTTATTTGCCTACCTTTTACCCAAACCCACAGAATAAGGGTGAGAGACTTCTGAATTCTTTGGACATTCACGCAACTATGCTTCTACTTGGACAGAACCAAAGCTTTCAGAAAGACTGAACAACTTCTAGTGGCATATGCTGCAGGATCACAAGGAAAGCCCATCTCAAAACAGACTATTTCAAAGTGGATAGGCCACTGCATTCGTTTCTGCTATTCACAGCATGGCAAATCAGTGCCTAACGGCATTAGGCCACATTCAACCAGAGCAGCAGCCACTTCAGCAGCCTTCCTCAGAGGAGTACCAACCAAAGACATCTTAGAGGCTGCAACTTGGAGTTCATTGCATACTTTTACAAAGCACTATCACTTTCCTCTCTACTCTAAATCCAGGGCAGGCTTTGCCACTGCAGTTTTGCAGGGCCTGATAGCCTCTCCTAATCCTATTTAGCCAGCCTCCCAACCTTAGCTTTGGGATTCAACCCAATTGTAATGACTGCAACAGTGAAACACGATGAACATAGTACAGTTATGTACCTACCATAAATGTAGATGTTCGAGTGTATTCACTGTTGCAGTACAGGTTACCCACCCACCATCCCCCTTTTCCTTGCTGGGACTTATCTGTACTTCGCTATTCTATACAACCTATGTGGTGTATTTGCTTGTAGATGAAGGAAAAGTTGTTGTTTGTGTATGCATGCTTATTGGCATAATTTAGCCTACCTTTTTAGGGGTACCTGACATCTGGGGCAAGAAAAACTGAAGAAAATGGCGTCTGCTGCATCTTTTATAACCCTGGCGCACTGACGTCAGTGAGGAGGCGACAGCAACCGACGCTGGTCCTAGACTTTGGAACTCGGGCCGACTGCGGATAGCCTGCCAGCAGGATAACCCAGTTGTAATGACTGCAACAGTGAATACACTCGAACATCTACATTTATGGTAGGTACACAACTGTACTTTCAGTAGTGCAGGGCATTGTTCTGGATGATGAATGAGTTTGTATGTAGTAGTTATTTGTGAATACGTTAGATAGACGTGTAGTTCAAGCCAGTTGACGACAGTGGGTCCTATGAGGGAGATTGATGGTAAATTTAGATATTTTATTGTAGCAGGAGGCAAGTTTCTTTAAAGGAGTACAACAGGTTTCCCTACTGTATTCCTCAACTTCACGGCCCTTTTCCTCCCTATTTACATTGTCCTCTGTAAAGCAACAACAATAAAGCATTTACAATTTTTATAATTCCCCTTACTTCTGCAACAGAAGCCTACCTTCTCATATGGTGATGGTTTCAATTACAAAATGATTCTCTCACATTTGAATAAAGCTTGCTGGAGTTGCCCAATTACTGACATCATCAAGGCCAGGCAGTGCAGGTACTTTTTTTTTTTTTTAATCAGTTCCCTCCCCCAAAGTGACATCACCACAGCCGTCATCTGATTCTAATAAAAATAATAAGACCCGCCCATTCTGTGATGTCATGGCTCCCTTGTCTTTCCCCCAGCCTGAGTGCTGCTCATTTTATTCAGTAGTAGTGTAGTAACACCGATGTTTGGAAAAACAGAAATTTGGTATGCATACTTGTACATTCTGCACGGCAAATGATGCTTAGGTGGTGTATCGCTTGCATACTTCTCTGTTGTATTTGCACCAGATACTGCTAGCGTGCAGTGTGGGAATAGACAGATTAAAATATTACCCTGGTATCAGAGGTGGCAGTGCAACATATTCATAGTGGCTTAACATGAGAGTAGCTCTAAGCAAGCACCACGTGAAACCTGAACAATCACCTAGAATTATTCAGTGCAGCTTCCACACCTTAAGTCTGAAAATAAATTCACATACTCACATGAACAGGAGTAGCTGCATATTGATGGCTAAAGGTGTATGGGCATGTCGGGTGGTTACTACACTGCAAAACTGGTATGTAATGGTGGAGGTATTTGGAAGGCATGAGCAAACACACCAGTATATTAAAGCCATAGCACCAATTGAACTGGAGGCTGGCAAATAGATTTAGTAAGGGATTTTGTCCATGCACAAATATTTCAACAGTGATTCTTTGCAGTAGCATCCATTATCTGATTCAAGGTAAGTTAACCTTGATGTCTTTTATTTAAAAAAAAGAATCAATAAAAAATGTACTTTGTTATAAGTGACTTCTGGACACAAGAAAAAGGAAGGGGAATATATAGCAATGTGGTTTGTATGTACAACGACAAATCCAGGGACACTGCAAAAGGTTTTTTTTTGCAAACCAACCAGTGGAGTAAAAACATATGAAGGCAAACACTGCATACCAACACACTTTGCACATGTAAATCTCAATTTTCAACAAGGTGGAAGTAATAAGTGATACATTAACACTTAAATTAATAAAGATCTAAACTGGTTAATAGTATAAATGTTTTATTCCTTAGCTCGTTGGTGCAAGACCTTACTGGATGTGATTGCAGTCAAGTAAGGCCATGGCTATAATGCAGCAAAAAAATGTCTCCTCTAACAAAGGAAATGCTAGAGCAAAGATTAAATTACATGAGTCAAGCACCCTGCTGAGATCTGCCAAACAATGGAATTACTAGGTCAAATTACCCTCAGGACTTTGACAGCTAGGGAAGCTAAGTGTTATGGGGGAGGGGAGAAGTAAATGGACTGGAATTCATTGTCTCACAAATTAGTGCCATTCAAACTAAATTAGAAAAAAAAAAAGGCAGCAGTAAACAGCACTTTGATTGTGTTCTGTGGCATTTGCACTGTTTCTGTTTTAAGTAGTCATCCAGCAGCAGGGAATGTTACTTACACTGTTCTATTTTACTCAGTACTTTGTACGCATGCAACATCTATGAAATGACAGGAACTTTAGGCAAACAAAGGCCTGCATGATGTAACATTTTTGAGCCAAACAATGATTTCCGGGATACTGGATGGCAACCTGATTTATCCAAACCAAGTCAATATGCCAGCCTCCAGGTGGTCAGAGTCTGGAATTACATATAAAAATATTTAAAATCCTATAAATAATCCCAGAGTGCTGTTAAAGTGTAGGAAACATCATGCCATGATGTTTTAAACATGTTTTTTGAGTCTGCGGGTGCGGTACTCCTTTAAGTATTGTTTAGGTTTGTTAGGATAGGCGCAGCATATAAGAGAGTTGGCAATAAGAAGGTGTGGATAGAGTTTTTCTTGCAGTATCTGTAAGGAATCCATTGATCCTCTAAAAGGAGCCTAGTTTCTGGTGTGTAGATTTAATGGTGAGCAGTATATGTTGGTAATATTTGAGATTGTTATCTATTATAATGCCTAGAAGTTTTCTGTGAGTTACAGTTTCAATGACAGTATTATTTGATGACTTTATGGTAAAAGATTGCATTTGATTTTGGCAACTTTTTGAGGTAAAAAGTATTAACTTAGTGTTTTTAGGAGGTGAATAGGAGGTTTGATTCTTGAGCCAGGTTTCTACAGAGGAGTAAGATTTTTGGGTATTGTCTTGGATCTTATTTATTACTGAGGCCACACATATTAACGTTGAGTCATCTGCATACCTAACTAAACTAGTATGGTGAGTGGAGGTCATTTATAAATATTAAATAGGAGAGGACCTAGGATAGAGCCCTAAGGAACACCTGTAGTAACTGGTTGAAAGGATGAGTAGGTCTGTTGCCATTTAATGGCTTGTTGCCTTCCAGATAGGTAACTAAGAAACCACAACAAGGAGTATTGTGAAAGCCCTATTGAGGAGAGTCGAACGAGCAGTTGCTGGTGTGAGACAGTATCAGATGCCTTTGACAAGTCTAAGAACATGGTGGACACAAGCAGGCCATTGTTTCTATGTTGGATTATTATATTGGAAGAATGTACTAATGCAGTAGTGGTGCTATGCTGGGTCCTAAAGCCATATTGTGTTTTTAAGAGCAAGTTATTTGAGGTTAGATATTGCATCAGCTGTGTATGGATGCATTTCTCTAATATTTTGGAGGGGGGAATAGAATCGCTATTGGTCTGTTGTTATTAAACTCTGTAGATGTGCCGACTTTGTGCAGTGATATGATGTAGGATTTTTTCCACAGTGATGGGATGTATCTTTCTGCTATGGACCTATTAATTAGTATGGACACAGGGAAGGCTATGACTTCTGCAGCCATTTTTTGGTAGCCTGATGGTAGTTGGTCTACAACTATGGATGCAGTTTTTAGTTTAAGGAGCAACTTCGTTATGAGTGGGGTAGGTACTGAATTAAAATTGAAGAGTTTGGGGTGTTTTTCATTGGACAAGGGTAGAGAAAGGGGAAAGGGGGGCAGATGTATTAGTGTCTAAGAGAGAGAATGTTGTTGTTGTGTTTTTCGGCTTATCCTGATTAAGGGTCGCCACAGCGGAACTCCGGACCGCTAATGATTGGTAGTTGATTTTTACGTGCCGAGTTACCAGTCCTGATGCACAACCTTCAATGAAGGCACGCCCATTTATGCATGTCTTTCGAACGCCCACCCAACCGCAGGGAGGACATGTTTTTGGTTGATTTTATGTTTGTCTTATAGATTGGCATAATATGTTTGCTTATCCTATTTAACATGGAGTTTTGCAAGGTTTCTAAGATGTCTAAATTGCTGGAAGGCATTTTGAGTTCTGTTTTTATATTAATTTTTCCAGGCTTTGTCCCTTTTTATTGTGTTTTTTTTTTTTTTTGAAATGCAAATTATTTCATTGCCCTACTCCTAAAACCTCAGCTTACTCTGTCAGATGCTTTCTCTCTGCATCAAGAGCCAGCAATAACAGCGGTATTTTCTTGCATTCTGCTTTCCTCTGGATCATTGTTCTATTAATGTTGTTAAATATTTGCCCTCTCTCCACAAAAACCACATTGGTCCATGTCTATTAATTTTGGCATCATCTTTGCCATTATATACATAAACACTTTATAATCATGGTTTAAAATTGAGATGGGCCTATATGACGTTGGATCAGATGGGTCTTTACCATCTTTAGTTATTACAGCCACCACAGCCTTTTTTCCAGGATGTTGGTGACTCCCCCCACCCCTTTTAAAATACTGTTAAACAAAACATTCCAGATTTATATCAATTTCTTCCCTCCTAACTTCCAAAATTCCACTGGAATACTATCTGTTCCTTGAGACTTTTATGTAGATTTGTTATACATTATCATTTTTCTCTTCTCTCCTCCTATCTTAACTGTTAGTTGTTGAAGCTCACCTACCTCTAAATAAATATTTTCATTTGTTTTTATTTTTTGATTTCCCCACTTCTCTGCTTTATACAAATTTTCATAAAATTGCCAAGTCATCTCTAATACCTCTACAAGATTTCTGGTTATTTTTCTTGTTGCAGGTTCCCTAAGTTTGGCAACGACCTTTTCTACTTTGTTTTTCCTAAGTTGTTGTGCCAATAGTAATAATTCCTATTACTTCTTAACCGGATCTCTTTTTCTTTTATTTCTACCCTATTTTTAAACTGCACTTTCATTTTATCTCACTCACTAGCTACAACTTCTGGAGTACTTTCATTCTTCCCTAATAACTCCCAGATAATTTCCACTACCCATTCCTTAAATTCCTCTCTTTTTAACAGGTAGGTGGAGAAGTGCCTGTGTCTTATCTTTACTGCATTACCCTACATTTTTATCTTAGTAATTATTGGCTTGGCCTGTGATCTGAAATAGTTATTGGATGTATATCAGAGTTCTCAATTAAATGGATATGTTCCTGTGGAATATAATTTCTATCAAGTCTAACCCAGTTATTGTGCTTTGGGGAATAATATGTAGATTTCATAAATTTCTTCAGAAATCTACCCTCTTTTGTTACATTTTTCCCATCTAGGCTGCCCTCAGATAAATCTTCATTGTTGCAAGTCAAATTCCAGTGTCAACCTATAAGTAATATTCCCTGTAAAAAGCTGATTATTTCTCCAAAATCTTTATGCCGCAGAATAGTAGATGTTCTTCATGTTTCACTGTTGCAGTCATCACATTTGGGTTATCTCTGCTAGGGTAGCCCTTGGCCGGCCCGAATACCAAAGACTTAGTATTTCTGCGTCGGTTACTGTCGCTTGAGGACTGGCATCAGGTCATCAGTAGTATAAAGTAAGGCAGCCGACGCCATTACATCAGTCTTTCTTGCCATGGAGCCCGAAGCAGAAGCAGTTTGCCCAAGTGCCGGTCAGCCACTACCTGAGTTTTCATCTACTGAATTGAAGTTGAAATCTTCTAAAGCTAAGTACCCACTGGGGATCCTTTTTCTTGCACTAACCAATGTCAGAAAAAGTTAATAGTCTTGCCTGTGGAAAAGAAATACCACACCGAGACTTCCACTCTTACTGCATCACTTGTTTAGGCCCAGACTGCGACGTCCCTCGTCGCTTCTGTGCTTTGTTCTACACCAGAACTATCCATTGTCGGGCCCTTATTGTAGCCAGATATTTTCGCATACAGTCCTCAATTTCTGATATGGCTTCAGTAAGCCATCTGACAGCAGATCTTCCAAAAAAAAAATGTAAAGATAAGACAGAGACAGACAGCACAGGTCCAAACCTACTGACGACACTTCCGTTATGCTAGTCGTCAGTTCTCTGGTCCTCAGTGAGGCGCTTTTGCAGCCCCTGATTCCCACATCTGTTGATTCGCAGGCCACTACCAAGACCCTTTCGGATGGCGTATAACTCTTCTTTGACTAAGGATACTGCGGTCGTCTCAACCTTGGATTGGTCCGGAGCCACTGAGCAGGCACCGGCTTCCGAGAAAGTCCTTCGCACTACCAAATCTCTACACAAACCGATGTCTTCTTTCACGACTACCATTCTTTCTAAAACTACTGAGATATTCCTCATGTTTCACTGTTGCAGTCATCACATTTGGGTTTTCTGCTTGCAGTAGCCCTCAGTCGGCCTGATTGTCAAAGTCTTGGGTCCTGCGTCGATTGCTGTCATGTAGTCAGGTGTATAAAGCATGCAGCCGACGCCATTACATCTGTCTTTCTTGCCATGTTGTGCCCAAAGAAGAAGCGGTTCGTAAGTGCCGGTCGGCCGGCTCCTGAAATTTTCGTTTTCGAGTTTCAGAACCGAAGTCTTCAACTAAAGCTAAGTACCCCATTGGGGAACAAATTTTTCTTGCTCTAAACCGATGTCAGTAAAAGTCAATAATTGTATTTCTTGTGGAAAGCAAATACCTCATAAAGATTTTCATTCATACTGGATTCCTTGCCTGGCCGGCTATGGTGGTGCAACGGTTAGCATTGTTGCCTCACAGCAAGAGGTTCCCTGGTTCAATCCTCGGCTGGGGTGCCTTCTGTGCGGAGTCTGCATCTTCTCCCTGTGGTCGTGTGGGTTTCCTCCCACATCCCAAACATATGCTCTAGGTGGATTGGACACTCTAAATTGGCCCTAGGGTGTGTGTGCCCTCCGTGGAAGGTTGGGCGCCAAGCTAACAACTTGACACTGTAAAAACGCCACTGCCAGTCATGAGCAGGCAGGTGATCCGCTGTGGCGACCCGTAACCGGGAAAAGCTGAAAGAAGAAGAAGACTGTATTCCTTGCCTAGGCCCTGACCATGACGTACCTTGCTATCGGTTTTGTGCCTTATTTAAACAATGAACTATTCGTCGTCGGTATATTTACACTTCTAAATATTTTGGTACTCTGTTCAATTACCCAGATATGGCTTTGGTAAGCCACCCGACTACCGACATTCTGAAAAAACGCAAAGATAAAGACAGAGACAGGCCACCTAGGTCCAAAGCTGCCGACGACGCTTCTCCTAAGCTAGTCGCCAGTTCACCGGTACTGAGTGAGGCACTTTCGCAGCCCCTGATACCTGCTACTTCAGATTTGCAGGCCTCTACTGAGACCCATTCGGAGTCCGGTATGCCGCGAGATGCTTCAACTGTGGCACCTGCGGATGTCTCTACCTTGGATGGGTCCGGAGTCGCTGTGCAGGCACTGGCTTCTGAGGGTGTATTCAGGCCTACTGACTTGCATATTAAACCAACACCATCTTCTACTTCAAGGCCTAAAACTCGATCCATGCCTAGAAAACCGATGCCCAGACCGCATGGTCAGGCCCCTATGCCTAAAAAACAAATGATAAGAATGCCTGAAGATCTTATTACTTTAATCAGGGGAGGCCAGCCTTCCCCCTCTAAGAGACCTAGGACTGAATTTGCTTATGATACTTCTGATCAGGATTCTGAAATTTCTGCTTCCTTCGATGACCAGGATTTACCCTTATCTACCTATGAGGATTCTGATGCAGAGGACTCTATTCCCTCTGCTTCCCCTCCAGAGGATTTCTCTTTTGGTGAAACTTTGCATACTCTTGGGGAGCATTTTCACTCGGAAAGCCAGGATTACTCTGATTCTAAAAAGAGGCTTAGGGATTTCTTACTCCTGTGCCAACATAGGCCTTTAGCTATCCCCCCTGTAATGGACATTGTTGATGATGCCTGTTCGGAATCTAGCTTGGCCCCTGACTCCTTACCTAATGCTCCCAGAAAACCAGATAGATATTACAGGGCTCTTGAATTTCACAAGTTCCTCTTTAAAAATCCTACTGCGGATCCTAAGACCATTTCACAGGGACCCAAGGGCATTAAGGCTACTACTGCCAAAAATCCTACCCCCTCTGATAGAGATTCCAGGTCGCTGGATAGATGGGGTAAGAAGGTATACACTTCTGCAACCTTGGCCATTAGGGCCTTAAACTGCCAGTTTCATATGTTAAAAGTATCAGCAGTATATTATTGGATTGCTTAAACAGAAAATGATGTTGATTCCTGACTGTGCTGAAAATAAGGATTTACAGGATTTAATGCATTCTGCTGAACAAGTTGGAAAACATACTTTGCAATGTGGTTTTTATTCACTAGAAGCATCTTGCAGGGCTGCTGTCACTGGGTCTGTTCTTAGAAGACATGCTTGGTTTAAGGAGCAATCTTTGCCAGATCATGTTAAAGCTCAATTGCTGGATGCTCCCTTAAACCAGGACCGCCTGTTTGGCAACAAAGCAGAAGAAGTACTTAAAAAGATGGAGGAAAAAGGTAAATCTTTGCAAACTGTTACAAGATTTCCTGCAAGTACAGCCTCCAAGATTTAGTAGGCATTGGCCCTCTAAGAATTGGTTCTTTCCTGTCTCTTCCAGACCTTCTCAGTCAAAACCCACAACCAACAGATCACCCAGGCTTCAGTCCCAAGGTACGCACGGGACTAAGCAGTGGGGGGCTCCCACTTCCAAATCAGGGAGTAGTAAGACTCCTCCCTATGGTAAACTGTCTCAATGACTTAACCTTAAAACTTCCAAGCCCTTCTCAACTGACTGCTTCTTTAGGGGGAAAGATTGCTCTGCAGGCAAAAAACTGGGAACTCATTACCCAGGACAAATGGGTTTTAAATACAGTTTCCCAAGGATAAAGATTCCACTTCCACACTTTACCAACCCCAAACAGTTGGCCAGATTTACCCCCAAATGAGTAGGCAGAGGCTCAAAAGCAAGTACTCTCTAAGTATAGGGACTATTCAAACTGTCCCAGAAGAGGAAAGGAGACAAGGTTTCTACTCGACTTTTCCTGGTGCCCAGAAAAGACAACATGTGGCGTCCTATCCTGGATCTCTCTATACTAAACACCTTTTTGGTGATCCCAAAATTCAAGATGCTAACTCTTCACCAGTTGCTTCCTATGCTAGGCAAGGATGCCTGGTTGGCAACACTGGATTTAAAGGAAGCCTACCTGCACATCCCAATCAGGGAATCTTGCAGATGATACCTATGCTTCAAAGCAGGCTACATGCCCTATCAGTTCTCTGCACTGCCCTTTGGCTTATCTACTGCGCCTAGGGTATTCACAAAGTGCCTAGCTCCAGTCATTGCATTTTGCAGGCAAAGAAATATTCAAATAAACCCATACCTGGACGATTGTCTAATTCAGGCAGAAAGCCAGGACATACTTTTGAATCATCTGGCGTTTGTACAGAAGGTACTAACTTGTCTGTGGTACACCATAAACGAAAATAAATCACATCTGGTACCCTGTCGTCAAATTGTATTCCTGGGAGCAAGCTTGAACACAACTTTCCAGATGGCTTTCCTCACGCCAAAGAAACAAGTTCATTTGACAGCTTACTTCAAACTAATGGCCACAAAAACCCTGCTATCTGCATATGAGGAAATTACAATGGTATCTAAAAAGCCTATGGTGTCAACATTCTCAGGATCTAGAAACAATGATTCCTATCATACCTTGCCTACAGTTAGAGTTCCTTTGCCACCAAAACAAGGGACTGCCATTCACTCTACCGCCTGTCGCCCAAACCCTAACAACAGACGCATCAGACTATGCATGGGGGGCTCACTTGGCAGGGAAGTGCATTCAGGGCAAATGGGACCCAAGTCAAATGGACTTGCATATCAATCAAAAAGAAATGTTAGCTGTACAGAATGCTCTGACAGCCTTCAAGGACCATATTCTTCCAGAACAATCAATGTAAAGACGGACAACACCACTGTTATGTGATACATACAAGCAGGGGGGAACCCACTCATACCCTCTCTGCAGACTAGCCATGGCTCTGTGGAACACAGCCTTGTGCTACCAAGTACACCTACAGGCTCAGTTCCTGCCAGGAAAGCTAAATGCACTGGCAAGACGAACTAAGCAGAATCTCATGGACCCACACAAGTGGAAACTGGAACCAAAGACATTCAACATGTTGATAAACAAATGGGGGATCCCAGATATAGACCTGTTTGCCTCCCCCAGAATTATGATTAGACAAATTCTGCACAAGGACTCCCCACAAACGAGCTTGGAAAGTGGATGCCCTGTCCTTCACCTGGAAAAAATATCAATTTATGCCTTTCCTCCTCTGCCTCTCCTCTCCAAGGTACTACTAAAGACCAAACAGGACAAACTAAGGACGATACTGATTGCACCAGACTGGCCATGTCAACACTGGTACCTCCTCTTGCGCAGTGTGTCACTGCTGGCACCATGGCACCTGCCCCAGACCCCCAACCCTGCTGTCCCAGCAGGAGGGCCAGATTCTGCACCCTCAGCTTCAAACCCTGAACCTGGCAGCCTGGCTAATTACCTGATCTCTCCATTACCATCCCTCAGCAAACAAGTGTTGGATGTCATTCTGGAGCAAGGAGGCATAGTACTAGAAAATCTTATGCTGAAAAATGGAATAGATTCTGTTCCTGGAACCAAACTCAGGGGGATAGGCACAGTAGCGCCCAATTTACTTCAGATTCTTCAATACTTAACTGAGATGCTTCACAAGGGCCTTTCCTTTTCCTCCATCAAAATTCATGCCTCAGCCATTTCAGCTCATTACAACACAGAACTACCCCTCTTCTCTCATCCACTGCTCAAGCAGTTCTTCAGAGGGGCCAAAAATTTAAGACCACCCAGGAGAGCCCCAATTCCAACCTGGGACCTTAATTTTGTATTGGAAAAACTCACTCTACCTCCTTTTGAGCCAGCTGCAAGTGCAGAGTTAAAATTCCTTACTTGGAAAACAGCCTTCCTCTTAGCCATTACTTCAAGAAGGGTGTCTGAATTACAGGCCCTTATGGCAGTGTAACCTTTCATTATCTTTCATGCCTAAGGTAGTATTTAGTGTGGCTCATAATCAGTCCATTCATTTGCCAACTTTCTTTTCTAATCCACAGAACAAAGGGGAACAGATACTGCACTCCTTAGATGTGCACAGACAACTTAGATTTTACTTGGACATGACTAAACCTCTCAGGAAATCTGAACAAGCTGCTGGTGGTATTTGCTGCAGGGGCAGAGAGGAAGGCCATTTCAAAGCAAACCATATCTAAATGGATAGGCCATTGCATTCATTTCTGCTATAAGCACCATGGAAAACCTATCCCACAGGGGGTAAGACAGCATTCAGCCAGGGCTGCATCTACCTCTACAGCCTTTCTCAGAGGTGTTCCTACCAGGGACGTCCTAGAAGCCGCTACCTAGAGTTCTGTACATACTTTCACCAAGCATTGCCATTTGCCAATTTTCTCTAAATCCAGAGCTGATTTTGCCACTGCAGTCTTGCAGGGCCTCATAGCTGGTCCTAATGCTATATAAATTCCTCCTCCCATCCTTAGCTTTGGGAATCTACCCAAATGTGATGGCTGCAACAGTGAAACACGAAGAACATAGTACAGTTGTGTACACTTACCATAAATGTAGATGTTAGAGTGTATTCACTGTTGCAGTCCTGGTTACCCTCCCTCCAGCCCCCTGACTTCTTTTGGCTATACCTCTATTCCTTTTTACTATGCTTAAAAGCTTTTTGGTGCATTTGCTTTTTTGTTGGAGGTATAACCGTGTGTGTGTGTGTGTGTGTGTGTGTGTGTACGTATATATATATATATATATATATATATATATATATATATATATATATATATATATATATATATATATAATTGCTTCCCATTAGGGGGGCACCTGACATCTGGGGCAAAAAAAACTGATGTAATGGTGTCGGCTGCATGGTTTATACCCCTGACTACCTGACGTCATGGAAGATGAGACAGCAACCGACGCAGGACCCAAGACTTTGATAATCAGGCCGACTGAGGGCTACTGCAAGCAGATAACCCAAATGTGATGACTGCAACAGTGAATACACTCGAACATCTACATTTATGGTAAGTGTACACAACTGTAGTTTCTGTTATCAGTAACTTAACTTGCAAAATAAGACATTGTTGTAAATTTCAGAGTTTTCATTCCATCTATTACCAGAGTGGGTTTTGGTCATTTTGCACAATACTATCATTAACTGACGGGAGGAGCATTATTTTGTCCAGTGCACTGTGCTTTTCAGCTGTAAAAAACACAAGTAGAAGTTGTTGACTGAAGAACAATTTAACCCAAATGTCAAGTGTTTTTTTTTCTTATCACTGAATGCCTTTTGTCCCTTTAATTCAACCTCAAAACTGCCCCATACTGAGAACATGTAATTTAAGTAGTGGCTGTCCTTGATTTGTGTTTGAGCCTTTTATGCAGGTTGTCTACACACCAGTTTGACTTTCTGTAAAATTTCAAGTTAGTTCCTTTGTCTATCTTTCGCATCATGTAAGTATGGAAGGATAGCTACACCTCAGAGTTTGACAGTTTTGTGATAGCAAAGTAATTGGACAGGTCACTGAGTCTAGCTACATATTTTAGTAAGTTTTAAACTGAGGTACTTACTGCAGTCAGTCTTTTTAATCTGTTTTATCAGTCAGGCATCTGTTCAAAGACAGGATTGTAACTTTTGATCTGATCTTACATTGAGAATTTAAGTGTGTGTAAGATGAAATGTGTAATAATTCTGAGACCCTTGTATCCCAGAGTATTTTCCCTGCTTTGAGGTACAGCAGTCTCATAGACAGTTTACGTAGGAGATATGGTAGGGGAACAGCCCCTTAGGTGTGGGATATTTAATCACAAAAAGCTTTAAAGGTGTAACAGTAAGTTTCAGAATTTATTTCCTTCTTTAAATCACAATTTATTTTTCAAAAGTTTTGGGATTTGGCAAGACTGGGTCTTGCAGTTCTGCTAGGGAACCACTATTAGTCCTGGAAGATCAGTTTCTACTCCTCATCAAGAAAATTCAGCTGTGAGCTTAAAAGCACCAAATGAATTACTGTTTCAAGTGTAGCATTTAAATGTAGTTTAAAATACTATGTAATAAGCTGGCTGCATAGCTTAGAGGGATGAAGGCCTAATTGTGGCCCAATTGACCTAGGATAAGACAAGCAACCCCCGGGGGCTAGGGGACCTGACAAGGGCGGATGGGAGTGATGCTGACTCATTTGTCATGGGGAAAGGTGATGGTCAGGTCTGCAGCAATTCCGGCACCTATTAGAAAGAGCTGCATAGCATGCAGTGTATGAAATGGGGACATTTGCTTGGCTCAGTCGTATGGTAACCAACATGGAACATGTGCAGGAATGTGCACAGTTGCAGGAAAAGGGATTGTGGGCCCTTATCTTTGCAGATGTGCATGTCAACTGGCACAGCCAGAGTTAGGCAAAAAATCTCATGATGCTTGGATGACGGCTGCAACCTGACTAGTTCTCTGTTCAGTGATGAGAAATAAATGGGTGACTGTGCCAGCTGCTAGATAACTGGCAAGCATTGAGAATGGAAAATAAAATTTAGTAACAGATGGCTCATAATAAAAATCAAAGGACTTCTGTGCAAAAGATCACAGTAGTCTCATTGTAAGTTAGTGTAAGTTACCAAAATAAAAGTTCTTATTCACATAGTCTTCACTGTTCCCATAAAATTACATCCGGGAGGTATAAACCTTGACTTAAAAAAAAAAAAAAAAATTACATCAGCATTGCAGTCTGTTGGACCATTTTAGATATAACACTTTTAAATATAATATTAATCACTTAGAGCAGAATGCTGTGTTAACATCAATAGTCCATTAGAGTTCAAGATGTGATTAAAAACATGTTGTTTTTCATTTTTGGTGTGGTTGCCCTTGTTGCCCTTTTAAATATTTTCAAAACATCCTATTCTGGTGTTTTTCATTGGCAGACCTGTTTGTCACTGAGGAAGATTCCAGACTTTCAAATGTGTGGTCAGTACAGAAGGGATGACCCATTTGTTGGCTGTTTTGGCATTGTTTGATGTCTAGTGGAGTTTATTTTCATTGGTGTAGGAGTGCACCCTTGTGAAACACACTTTTTTGCCAGTGTCAGGTCCTGTGCAAGCCTCTCATAGTTAGATACCATCATGAACTACTCTGGACATCAAGATTCTGGCATCTCTTATCACCTTTACATTTAGTGAGCCTAGGTTGCACCTTGCTGAAGCTAAAGGCATGTACTTGCCAGCTCAAGAAGAGAATACATTGTTTTCAGAAGGGGTCATGTAGGCTTAGAATGACCCACAAGGTGGCTGGCATAGTACTTGTATAAACATATGGGACCACCCCTTTCCTACATTTCCCTCCTGTTGGTATCCTTTTCTTTGGGAAAATGGTCAGGCTCATGAAGTCTGCCATGGATTGGTCTGTTGCTTGTCTACCTTTCCCACCGGAAATACCCAAGGCATTACCTTTTTTTTAACACCTTTATTGCATTATCACTTGAGACGTAGGGACATTTACATTTAAAGTATTCAAACTGTATTAACAAGTTCACATTTACAAACATTGTACTACATATATATTGCTATATATCATATAACCTAAGCAACATTACATAAATTATTAAATTCCTGCCCTTTTTTAAACAAGAAACATATTTATTAAACCATATGAAACAAACCACCCCAACACCATCCTAGTTGCAAGCATTTTACATCACAAACCATACTGATACGCTACCAGTTGCAAACATTATACATTACTTATAATTTACCCAGTCATTTTCAAACAATACTTAGCTTATTTAAATCCTGTCTTCTTTTAAACCTCATTCCTCCCCTGTATAAATTGTTCCCATAATTCCCATTTTTTTCTATGTAGTTTGCCCCTACCCCTTTCTAAAGATCTCAATTCCAGTTGTTTTATCTGTTACTGTAGTCACTACTTCTGTTATAGTTGGTTTAGACTTTGATTTCCATTTTCTAGTAATTGCCTTTTTGGCAGCCGCCATAATTAGACACAGCAAGGCCTTACCATCTCTAGGCAATTCCGATTCTGTGTCATAGCTCAGAAAAATCATCTCCCTCATCACATCAATCTACCCACCCAGCATCTCCAGTAGTGTATCCCATAGGGAAACCTTAGAGTCCACCAACACACCACGCTCCCAGAAAATATGTTCCCAATTACCTCTTTCTTCCCCATCACACCTCCAACATTTGATGTCTACCTGAGGAAAAATTCTCTGGAGTCTATTTGGCGTATAAAAATATCTATGTAAACATTTCAAAATAAAAGTCTTAAATCTTCTAGATTTTGTTGCATATTTGGGAGACATACATATATCCTCCCATTGTTTCTTTGAGAATTGCTTATCCAGTGTCTCTTCCCTATACTTTCTAACCTCCTCTGATTGTTTCTTATACTTATCATGTAATATTTTATATGCACTACTAATTATTCCCTTTTTAATGGCAGCTTCTGTTCTAGATTCTACTAAAAACTCTACCAGTGCTGGTCTTTCATTTAGGACCCTCCCCCCATTTCTTTCTCTTTGCCTATACTCTATCTGTCCTTGATAGGGAAGGCAATCTCTAACCCACAGTCCCAATAAATTCTTGGCATCTTCCCTTTCTATCTTCTTTCCCTGACTAGTTATTTGCTCCCAATATCTTGGTTCCCTTGCTAGTTTTCTCCAATAAATTCCCGTCTTCTCTTGTCAGTTGTCTATCCCTAATTGCAGTCATCCCTATCGGCAGAATCTCCTTTCTCTAATCCCATGTTGGCTTACTTCTTAGGATACTTTCTGCTACTTTCTAGATATAATAGTCCATATGATTATTGTTATTTTGCTTAAAGGCCTGCATCCAAAATCCCAGTCTCTCCTAGTTTCTTGAGCTTCCACCCATTTCATCATCATCATCCATTTCCACTTTGAATTATAGTTTTTCTAAATATTCCAGTTTCAGTTGTTTTAACTCTGTTACTGTCTTCACTACTTTTAGTAAACTTGGTGTAGACTTTGATTTCCATTTTTTAGTAATTGCTTTTTTGGCAGCCTTCATAATTCGACTTAGCAAGGCCTTGCTATGTTTAGGCAATTCTGTGTTTGTATCATAGCCCAAAAAAAAAAAATTCCGTAGTCACTCCACCTTGCTCACCCAGTATCTCAGGCAGAGCAGTCTTCAGGGAATCTTTAAAGTCTACTTACTCATTACACTCCCAAAAAATATGCTCTCAGTTACCTCTTTCTGCCCCATCACATCTCCAACATTTGATGTCTTGAGGAAAAATTCTTTGAAGTCTGCTTGTGGTATAAAAATACCTCTGTAAGCACTTCCAGGCAAAGATCAGAAAACTTCTAGATTTTGTTGCATATTTGGAAGACATACATATACCCCTTATTGTTCATTTGTAAATTGCTTATCTAATCTCTCTTCCTAGTCCTTCCAAACCTCCTCTGATTCTTATAGTTATGCAATATTTTATATGCTCTACTAATTATTCCTTTCTTAATGGCAACTTCTGTTTTACATTCCACTAAAACCAGTACCAGTGCTGGTCTTTCATTTAGGACCCCCTATTTCTTTCTGTTTGCCTATACTCTGATATCAATCCTTGATATGGAAGGCAATCTTTAGCCTACAGTCCAAATAAGTTCTTTGCATCTTCCTATTCTGTTACATTTCCCTCTCTAGTTATTTGCTCCCAATACCTTGGTTCCTTTGCCAGTTTTCTCCAATATATTCCAGCCACTTCTTGCCTATTGTATGTATTCCTAATTGCAATCATCCCTATTGGCAAAATCTCCTTTCTCCATTCCTGTGTTGGCTTAGTTCTTAGAAGACCTTCTGCTACTTTATGAATATAATATTCTGTATGATTATTGTTCTCCTTAAAGGTCTACATCCAAAATCCCAGTCTGTCCATGTTACTTGAGCTTCCCTCCTGTTTCATCATCATCTCTTTGAATTTTAGTTTTCTGCTTGTGCTGTGTATAGGATCCTTAACTGTGTTGTCTGAAGTACCCCTTCAACTCGAGTAATCCCAATCCACTCTGATTAATTAGAATAACCTTATCCCATTTGACTCATGCCATCTTCCCCTCCCAGATAAAATCCTTCAGCTCATTACTAATTACTATCCACAACTTCTCCTCTGGTTGATAAAAATATGCCTGATCTGTGTATAAGACTAAAGGGACTAAAAACATTTTAACTGCTTGCATCTTACTATCGGTATCCATATAACAAAGCGTACATTTTCTCAGTTTTTGTATTATCCTTTGTTTAGCCTCTTCCCACATGTCCTTAGTTGCCACACCAGTATCCTTTTAATTCATACTCCTAAATACTTCATTTTATCATGTCCCCATAAATATGGATATAGGTTCATAGGTGTATATATGATAAGAACACTGCAGAACTCACCACCAATACTGGAATACACCTGTACGTTTTAGTGGCCTTTTCTTGTTTGAAGTCTTTCCTGGAGTTAAAACTTACAGGTGTATTCCAGTATTGGTGGTGAGTTCTGCAGTGTTCTTATCATATTGACTGTTTTACTTGACTGCAAGACTCTTCAGGGACCGTACGGAGATTCACATTGCATCAGGTTCATAGGTGTGTACTAGGCTAATGGCCCTGGAGCCTTTACAAGCCTAGCCCATAGGATTACCCTGGCATCGTGCCACCCAACCTTAGTTCCTAGTGCCTCTGTCGAATAGAGCCACTGGATTGATCCCCGGGGTGAATTTTCTAATTCCCATCCACTCATCAAAATTCCTCTTGAAGAGGGCCAGTGAGGTGCTCTGCTTGACATGTATGGGAAGTCTATTCCATAGCATGGGCTGTCTGTGGGTTATGAATCTGTCCCTCCAGCATTTTCTGTTGATTGTGGTAATGAAGTTGAGGTATTTGGAGTGTGTGGTGCGGAGGGACTGGGATTTCTTTACATGTAGCATTTCTAACAGAGCTGGGTCAGACATGGCTTTGTAAATCAAGCAGAGATAGTCTCTAAGTAAGTGATATGAGAGAGAGAATAGTTGGAGTTTTTTGAGTTTGTCCATATAGGACAAATGTTTGAGGGATCTCAACCTTTTTTTGAGGCTGATAAGGGAGTTTTTCCAGTTCGTGGGACTTCACTTTATGCCGCATCAGTTTCCTTCTTCTGTTGTAGAGTTTGTTTATGGCAGGGGACCACCAGATTGGATTCCTTATTTTTTTGAGGAGAGCATCTTGGTTCTATTGGGTATGGCGAGATCCATGCATTTGTGTACATGTTCGTACAGTGCATTGGTGCATGATTCAGCGGTATTCTCTATTTGCATGGGTGCCGTGAAGTTAGCCACCTCTGTTTTTAGGTGCCCAAAGTTAGCTTTGGAGAAGTTTTTCATGGTGGTTACCTTTGTGGAGGGAGTGGGAGGGATGTGGATTTCCAAAGTGATTAGTTTGTGGTTGGATCTAACCAGGGAGGAGTTGACTATTGTTGTAGAGCAATGGTTGTCCATGTTAGTAATGACCAGGTAAGGGATGTTGCTACCTCTAGTATGGTAAGAACGAGCTAGTTCAGGGCATTGGAATTAATGAATTCCAGAAAGTGTTGGGCAAGTGTACTGGTACATGAGTAGTTTTCCCAGTTAATGGAGGAGTAGTTGAAGTTGCCCAGTATGAGAGTGTTAGGTTGGGCTCTAATATTCTCCTGGGTGCTTAGGAACGTAGAGTCTTGGGACATGGTTGGGGGCCTATAATAGGCTACGACCTGAATCACTGTCTTACCCAATGTTAGCTGCACCTGAAGTATCTCAGATGCGTTATATTGGGCTACCAGTCTGGAGGTGTGTGCATCCTTTATGAATATGGAAACACTACTGCCTTTGGAGCTTCGGTCCAAGTTCTGGGGCTGAAAGGTGTGGAATGAGTTATAGCCTGGTAGTGCAAGGGTGCTTTTTGCTGCTTTGAACCAGGTCTCTGTTACAGCACAAATGTTGATGTTCTCCATTTTAAGGAGTGCTTCGAGCGAGTGCATTTTGAGATTTAGACTTCTAGCATTGAGCAGTATGACCCTCAGATTGCATTTGTTTATAGCTGTTATATTGCTGGCATTGAGCAGTATGACCCTCAGATTGCATTTGTTTATAGCTGTTATATTGCTGAACCAGTTTGTATGTGGGTGTCTGCTTTACTGCTATTGGTTTTGTTTTTGCTTCATTAAGTTTGTATCCCAAAAAGGTTTGAAACTGTCTCAGTATGTTCCACTGCCCTGTAATATCCCTTTCTGGTTTTGTCCAGTGTAAAATAATGTCATCTGCAAATAGAGACAGCTTTTCTTGACTACCATACCAATTATATCCTTGAATTTCTCAGTCTCTTATTTTCTTTGCCAGTGGTTCTAAATATAATGCAAATGACCAAGGGGAGAGAGAGGGCACCCTACCTGGTAACCTCTGCTCAAGCAGAGATTAGCAGAGAGGTAATATGTTTTAAGTTTTATACAACCATAAAATATATACTGCCAGTCAGCTTTAACATTTGGTTTACATCTCCAGCCCCTTATGGCTTTATTAAACATCAGTTCAACTTTATGTGGTGTGATAAAGGTTCTGTGTAAGAACTTCCAAGAGAATGTCCTCCACCTTAGTGATGAAGTAGTTTGTTTTGAACATTGGAGTATTGTTTTTTATCTTCACTTGTGGAGTTATTAACAATTCTAAAATAATCCTAATAGCTTTCTGTGTGACATACTGTTGATTTCTCAAGTACCTTTTTATGCTTTAGATTGAAGTCCCTTTCCAGTTTTGTTCTGGTGCATTAGAATAATGAATAAATCAATGAATGTGGGGAAAGAATTTGTAACTGTTGGTTGCATTAGCTTAATCTTATGTTCAACCAATTGTGTAAAACTTTGAATTTCTAACCACATCTTTGCTTAACTCAAACTTATTAATGATATGGTCAACATTTTTTAACTTCCCATTGTCTATAACAGTTTTTTTTGTTTTTAAATGTAGTAATAGTTGTTAAATTAAATGTATTAATACTATTTTGAGTGCAGGCAATGGAAATACAAAGAAAATTCCTGCTTTATATTCAGGGTCCCTGAAAATGAAATTTTTAAAGGAGGTTATTATTGTATTAATATAATAAGAGTTAACTGATTTGTTTTTGTTTTCTATAAAATATTCTTTTACTAACCAGTGAAGTTTATTAGTAACTATTTTAGTATGATATCATTTTGTTAAATTATTGAATTTACACCAAATACCTCCATGAATATCTTTCCATTTGGCATTATAATTGTTATTTAACCAATAAATTATTGTCTTAACAATTGAGGATTAGGAATAGAATTCTAAATCTGGAAGACCAATACCACCCAATGTCCAATCTCTAATATGATGGTTTAAAGCCAATCTTGGCTTATTGAAAAATCATAAAAATTTCAGAAACAAAGAATTATACTATTTTATATGTTTTTCAGAAGTGGGAGTGATAAAGATTGTATTAGATATAGAATTTTAAGAAGGATAATTATTTTAATTAAGGAGAGTCTCTCTTCCATAGTGAAAAAAATCCATTTTATTAAGAGTTTGTTTTATGGAATTTAAGATATTAATATAATTAAGGGTTGTTATATTGTTAATATTATCAGACAAGATTATCCCTAACTAAGTCATTTTACCATCTTTCACAATGTATTTGTCATTTCTTATCTATTTTATTAATATTATAATTAGCAGGTGGTATTTTAGTCTTATTCTTATTAAAACTGAGTCCTGATTTCTTCTGTAATATTTCTGTTGCTTGGAATACTGCAATAAGAGAAGAATTACAATCAGTCAAAGTTAGTAAGATGTCCTCTGCAAATAATTGTATTTTTGGGGTTAAATCATTATTTATTAGTATGTCTTTGATGTTTTTATTTGATCTTATATCATTTATGAAAGGTTCCATAACTAGAGCAAAGAGCAATGGGGACAAGGGACAACCCTATTTAGTACCTTTAGTAATCATGATTGATTGGGAAATGTATGAGCCAATCGTAATGTATGCAAAGGAGTTTTCATAGAGAAGTTTGAGTAATTGTAAGAAATTGTTGGAAAAATTACATTCCTCCAATATTAATGGTAAGTACTTCCAATTAACTGAATCAAATGCACTACTGATATCCAGACTAACCAAAGTTAGTTAGTTCGTTGAATTGTTAGTGTAATCAACTGAAAGTTTTCTAAGAAAGGTAGAAGTCACAAATACAAACTTACAGATGACATTCCAAGTTGTTCTTTGACTTTTACTTAATTAATGATGCTTGTACTTCCAGGAAAAAAATGACAGGCTTGCCATGAAGCAGCTAGGGCAGTATTTTATTACCATGCATCACCCCTTTTCTTTTTTGAGAACTCTGGATAAATTCCCACCATAGTCATGTGCAGCAAGTCACTTTAACATTAGAACAACTATGACTTGCAGCATAATATTTTGGCTTCTGTGACATTTTTTTAAATTGATAAAATTAAATGAAAATAATGTTATTTGTACTATTTGGGGGTTGGAGGTTACCATTAACATTAAGGAGTTTACCATACAGACACACGGTACAAAGTTTGATTCTCAGCTTTGAGAAGCAAGGCTAGGCTTAAAAAGTTCCTCTGGGGTCATTAGCCTAGTAATCACCCATGAACAGGGTGACCCTTGTCTCCCTCCTTTGGTATGTACCTAACCATGCATAACCAATAATTGGGATGTCCTCAGAGGTTTCTCACTAAAAGAATACATAAGCATTGTCCTATACAGACCACCTCAAGGCTCTGTCCCTGTATTCTGTCTCCTACGGGCTGTTGAGGTGAGATCTATTCCTGGCATACAGTGCATTATCAGACCCCCACTCTGATGGACATCCTGCCTGTTTACAAAACAAACAGCACCAGAATTACCCATTACAAAGACTTAAAACCTTGCCTGTGATATAAATAGGATCTGCTGGTGAGATAGGTGTGTATCCCAGAGACTACCCCATCTCTGGAACAGGCTCCCCATCCACGTGAAGCAGAGTTCCTCTCTAACCCAATTCAAGTGCAACTTGGATAGTTGGATGGGGATAAGGAAATTCATCCCTGGACTGGCACCTGTGTCTCTAATGGACACAGGCAACCGTGTAAATGGTTCATCTCCCAGGCCCCTGCTTATATTTATCAAGTGTACTAGAACTTGTCAGAGATTTGGGATCCATGGCTAGCCTTAAAAAGGCCGTTGTGGTTGTTAGCCTAGTAAATATCTATGAACGTATGTATTGGCTATACATTCGTGATAGTAGTTTCACTAGCAATTTTTTTAAGTAAAAAGTGCAAAATACTTTTTTTATACTGAAATAGAGATGCTGTATTAACTGGGCACTCATTACAACAGGTCCATAATCACTCACACTTGTAAAGAAAACTAGTTTCTTAAGAGGAAACTTTTTTTTTTTTTTTTTTAATTTATTTATTTATTTATTTACAAAAGTATGTTTATGCATTAGTTTCAGATAACCTGTTAAAGAAACATATCTTTCTCTATTAATTAACAAATAAATGAATGCAGTCATTTAAGAAATATCTGTTTACAGTCTTCTAGAACTTTTTGCTATACATATTTATGTGACAGATACTTTCTTATTGGAACTGTCACATGCTGTGTCTATCAAGACTGCAGTCATAATTATTTTTCCCACTGAAACCAGTGCCATGCCAGACATTCAGAAAAGAACATTGGTGATAGTATTTTTCCTCTGTCAAGAGTATTCGTTGGTCGTCTATTTCTCTCAACTTTTAGAACATTTGAGATGAATAGGAAGTCATGTTTTGTTACTCTTCACTGCTGCAGCATGTCCTTTATGGAGAGAGTGTCATTTACCTTTTCTGCCTATATCAGCTTATCTCCTTGTCTCGTCCTCATTTTCATCCCTGTAATATTGCATACCTTGTTTCTAAAATTGTATTTAAACAGCAGACTGACTAGTGTAGCTGCAGTTGGTGACCTGGAGCCTCTCAGCATGCTCTTTAACTGTTGGGTACTTTTCCGTTAACGGGGCAACAGGGGAAGTGAGCGGTTGACGTCAAGTAACTGTACCACAGTAATTTATAAGTCCAGCAACTCTGTGGTGAACGTTTTTAATGAAACAACTTCATCTCTCAATGGTAAATCTTAATGTTTTGGCCAGTTTACCTACTGTGACCTTGTCTGTGTTGCTGGTGAAGTGCATTTCCTATGGCATAAGGCGGCGTGGTTGCTTACTTGCTTTTCGTTGTACTGAAACGATTGTGAAAATGGCTGCTTGCTTTTATAGTTGAAGGCTTTACAGTTTTGTTTTTTTTTCTGTGTGGAGTTTTAGTCTTGCTGGATTTATGCTTGGATTTAGGAACTGTGGCCTCTGCGAGATGTGTTTTTGTAATGTTGGAAGGATTTGCCAGAGGTTGCTACAGCAACACCATTACAATCTAAAGGGTTTTAAAATCAAGTCCGTTTTTCAGTGCCTGCCATGTTACTGACAAAAGAGAGAAATTAGTAACTCATTTAAAGTCCGTTTTGAAAGGAGTGGTTTGCACTGTTGTATTTTTAAGTACCTTAGTGGGCCAGCAGGCATGAGAGCAAACAAAGCGTCTCTTCAGGACAGGTTGTTTGGGTAGTGTTCCATTAACATTTTTTCTGTTAACATGGCAGCAGGGAAATGTGTGGTTGATGTGTACAGACACACTATATATTCTAGGTTGTTCACTTTTTCTGAAAGGTAATTTATCTAGACGGATAGTACCGCAAATTCTGTTTTTTATTCTGCAAAAATGTCTACAGTTGAGAAGATCACGCTTGTTAAAATAGTGTGCGATTTAAGTTGCAAAACAACTTTTTTGTAAGAATAAAAAGTAGGTAGAATTTGCGGTTCTATCCGTCTACATAAATTACCCTACAGAAAAAGTGAATGACCTAGAATATATATATAAAGTGTGTGTACACATCAACCGCTCATTTCCCCTGTTGCCTCGTTAACAGAAGAGTACCAACTGTTGTTTTCAGTAGATTCTTTTGAACATGCAGCTTTGCTTTATATTTTGCATGGTTATAAATTTGTATCTTTCTCTCTCTTACTCTTTCCTTCTGTCTGTCTCTCCACGTATTAGGAAACTCCTCGTAATTTCTTTTTTTGTTTGTGTTTTGATGGAGAATGCAAAATATTTAACCCTGTTTTTCAGACAGAGCTAGAATTCCTAGATTTGCTATCTCAGGAAGACTCGAAGTCAAAATTGAAATAAAAAGTGTGCCTTTTTGTGGTGGCACTGCATGCATCATGAATAAGTGGACTATTACAATAAGTATGATATAAGTTCTTCTGTGCAAGGAATATGGGCTACAGGATGTATGTGGCCACCCAAGCTGGTGTTAGTAACATATGCCAGTGCATGAGGGGACATAGATTGCCCTTGTGGTGATGTGAATACTCACATCAGCATCAGAGTTTAATTAGGGTCACAAATGAAAAATGCTGATATGGCTGTGATCCCAACAAGAGCACAAAGTACCCTCATGGCATTCTGGATGATGGCACCTTAACGACTTCATGGTAGGCTGGCACGCAGGGCAAAAATTATACAATAAAAAAATAAACTGTGAGGTTGACAGATAGACAAAATCAATTTCAGTGCTTCTTTGCTTGACAGAGCTGCAGCAAATTTCAAAGTGATTTTAAAGTGTAATCTGAATACTAGAAGTTTGATCCCTGTAACAGAAGAGTATTCTCGGCAAGTCCAGGGAAAGTAAGTTGAATTCAGCATTAGACAGTACCCTATGTAGAAACTATAGAGTCTATAAGCAGATAAGGATTAGTGGTGGTAATCTGCATAACTGAGGTTATGGAATAACTGCAAAGTGAAGGATTTAGTGTAGAAAATCTAACTCTAATAACATCACAGCAGGATAAGAGCAATGGATCCCCAAATTAAGGAGAAAGTAGCGGAGTGGGAAACATCTGATCACTTGCCATATGAAGATACTTTGGAGCATTCCATAGGAAAACCAGTTCAAAAGTACAGTTTTGGTTGTACAACAGGGGAAGGAACAGGAAACTGTGGCTACTCTGACACAGTCAATGTTCTGTAGTGATAGGCCAGTGAGTTCCCATATGAAAGAGCAACAGATTACACAGGATGAAACTGAAGAGAATGTGGCACAGGAAGATGCTCTGGTACATTCTGTAGAATACCCGCAGGATAAGGAAAACAAAGAATGTGCCCTTGGTTTAGAAAAAAATGATCTAATGGAAGAGTTGCTTGATTTAATAGAGATTGACAGACATATTAAGATAAATGAAAAAAACAGAAACTCAACAAAACCCAAAAAGTTAGAAATATTATAAAACGAACGCAGTAATTAGGACTATTCATAGACATTCATGCAATATAACAGAAATAAACAGCATATATTACTGTGCAGCTAAATTAATAACAGCTAAAATCTTAGCACAAAAACATCAGGCAGTAAAGGGAATGAAGGGGAGAAATAAAATGCCATCATGGAAGTATTGAGTAGAGAAAGCTATAAACCAATTAAGAAAAGAAGTGTCACAGTTAGAAGAGTAAACAGATCAACAAAAATACTCAGAAAGACGTGATAAAAGCAGTGTGCGGTATCCGAACATATCAAGATCTGTCGTGCACTATTGCAAATAATAAACTAAAAATATCAGCATGGGCAGGAAAAACTTAGAAGATATGCAGATGAATCTAAAGGAAAAGTACAAAATAAACAATTTATTGATGACCCCAAAAAAGTTTTATAGAAAATTGAGAAACAAGGCAGAAGGAATTGAAACACCACCAAAAAAGAAGAAATTGATATATTTTGGAGAAATATCTACAAAGATCCTGTGGAACATAACAATAATACTGAATGGATAGAAGAAGTAAAAGAAAGAATAAGAAGTTCAAATGTACAGGATGTAAAATGGGATGAAGTAACAGCCAAAGTGATTGAAATAAAGTTAATTAAAAACTCCTAACTGGAAAACTCCATGCCGAGATGCATTTCCTAACTTCTGTATAAAAGTATTGATGTCTTTACATGAAGATTTAACCACGAGTAAGCACGGGTTTTTTGCACACCCCGAGCAGACATCAACCTGGTTAACAGGAAAAACAATACTCCTACTTAAATCTGCAAGCTATCCTAAGAACTATAGACCAATAACTTGCCTTCTGACGATGTATAAAATATACACTGGAATTGATGCCAACAGAGTTTATAGTCATTTAGAAGAAAACTCCAGGCAATAGAATGAAAGGGTGACAAAAGGAAGTCATATGGAACAAAAGATTGTTTGCTTTTAAATAAAGTATGGAGAACTATGAAAAGGGGAAGAATCTAAGTACTGTATGGATAGACTACAAAAAAGCATTTGACAGTATCCCACATTCATGGATGAAGGAGTACTTAAAATATGTAAGATACACCCTTCGCCAATTGATTACATTACAGCGACCATAAAACAGTGGTAAACCACTTTACTGTTAAGCCATGATAAAGGACAAATTATTATTCCAGGGATAAAAAATTAAAGGGGAGTATACCAGGGTGACTCTTTGTCACTGGTGCTCTTTTGTCTTGCCCTTAATCCATTAAGCTGTCTACTTAACAGATTAAGTCTTGGCTACAATTTTGCTTCCAAAAACAACAGAGTGTAAAGACTTCTCTTCTCCTTTTTGTGGATGATTTAAAACTGTGTAGTTTATCAGATTAGGAACTGAAAGCGCAACTGCAAGTGGTCAAAACCTTTTCAGATGATATATTTTATTTATTTATTTAAAAATTGTTAACCTGGTTGGTCCAGCTGAGCACAGGCCCATTTTCAGTGGAGTCCCGAGGAGAAAAGCTTCAGACAAAAATGATTCGGTTTTACAACTGTCATACAGTTGAGTAATAATAAAAATGGGTACAATTTTCCCAAGATTGAGTAATAATACTAATGTTACTGCATGCAAAGTTGAGGAATAGATAGAGAAAAGTAACATGTACAGTAAGACTTGTAGAGTTGTTACGCTATATACGGTATACACATAGCTGGCTTGTAGTAACTAATATGATTGTCAGATTAAGTGTAGACAGTGATAGATCCAATTAAGTGGGGTCCTGACAAGGTCATGTCCATGACTTACAGAAGGTACTTCTTAATTCTTGTTTAAAGCTGTTTGTGCTTGGGATGCTACGCAGAGTGAAAGAGAGTGTGTTACTGATGAGAGACACAGATGACTTATATAAAAGTTTGCCAATAGTTATGTTGGGTTTGTATGTTTGTAGAAGGTGTTGTCAGTACTTCATAGTGGGCGTGGAGGGGTATAGAAGGTCACAGTTTTTGAGAGGGAGGGACAGGCAGTGGGTTTGTTTAGTAGAAAGTGAGTTAGTTGGAGTTGTGAGTTTGAGCTGGTGGGGGAGCTCCATCCAGTAGAGTTTTTAGGGCAATACAGTGGTGAGAGGTATTATTGCAAATTTTACAACTTTGTTGTATGTCTGTTCTGCTTTGGTTATAAGAGTGGATTGGAGATTTGTAAGAACTGGGGCTGTGTAGAGAATGTTTTGGAGTAAGTAGGCTTGGCCCAAGGAGGGTCTAGATTCAGTAGTTAGAAATTTGTTGTTTTGATACAGGAGACCTAGTTTTTGGTTTGTTTTCTTGGTGGACTGTTGTATGTGTAGATCGAATTTTAGTTGGTTGTCTATTGTCATTCCAAGTAATTTTGTGTGTTGCTCTACTGTAATGATGGTTTTTCTTTGAAGAGGAAATTGTAAAAGTAGGTTTGAGATGGTTACTTGGTTTAGGAAGAAAGAGTTTAGTTTTTTTTGGATTCAAAATGAGTTTTTTTAATTTTTTTTATTTTCTACTGAAAGGAAAGATTCTTGTGTGAGTGCCTGAAGTTGTGAGAGTGTAGTTGAGGTGGGGATAAGTGTGGAATCATCTGCATATTGTATAAGGGTAGAATGAAGAGTTGAGGTATAGAGGTCATTGGTGAAGATATTAAAAAGGTGTCCCAGGATGGAGCCTTGGGGAACACCTGTATGAATGGGTAGGAAAGTGGAGCAGTATGACTGCCATCTGATGGATTGTTGTCTATTTGTTCGATATCTGGAGAACCATTTGAGGGTAGTGGAAGATAGATGAAGACTGGCAAGTTTGGTTAGGAGTAAGGAGTGGGATACCGTGTCAAATGCTTTTGATAGGTCTAAGAATAGACTTGAGACCAGTTTATTATTGCAAGCTTCTGCAATAGTGTGTGTGTGTGTGTGTGTGTGTGTGTGTGTGTGTGTGTGTGTGTGTGTGTGTGTGTGTGTGTGTGTGTGTGTGTGTGTGCGTGTGCGTGTGCGTGTGCGTGTGTGAAAGATAGAAGGGCTGTGGAGGTACTATGGTTTGGCCGAAAGCCATGTTGAGTAGGAGTCAGGAGATTATTATGGATGAGAAATTTGAGCATTGGGAGTGTATACACTTTTCTAGCATTTTAGATGGGAAAGGATAAAAATGTTGGAAGGATTAGTAGAGTTGCCTCCTTTGTGAAGGAGTATTATAAAGAAAGATTTCCAGATGTCGGGTACAGTGGCTTCTTTGATGGATCTATTTATGAGTATAGAGACTGGGGTAGGTAATATATTTAGCTGCTAGCTTGAGAAAGAGAGGTAGTAGATTGTCAGCAGAAGGAGAGCAAGGTTTAAGCTTTTGGAGAAGAGACAATGTAAGAGGTTGAGATAGGTTTGAGAGAAGAGTGCATCCTTTGCTTCAGATTGTGGTAGGTAGTAGTTGTGGGGGTTTTGGTTGGTGTTGGTTAGTTTACTGATGGTATCCAAAAAGAACTGGTTAAGCAGAGTCTTGTGCTGGAAGATTGGGATATGGGCTAGAGGTTTGTGTTTTTTTCCAGTGTGAAGGATAGCATTGATGTTTGTCCAGTAGTGTTTGGGGTTGGACTGTTGCGTGAGTTGCACTTTATGGTAGAATATTTCTTATTGTATATGTCTTTTGGTCTTATTCCTAAGTTCTCTGAACAGTAGATGGTGTGCTGGGGATTTGGATTTTTGCCATGTTTTCCGGGCGGAGTCTCTTTGGTGCATGAGGCTTTTGTGAGCCAGGGGCATAATTAGATTTATGCGTATCTTGAGATGGGGAGCTAGGACATTAAGGATGTTTAGGAAGATGCTTTTGAATTCTAGTACTGCATCATTCAGAGGAAGTGTATGCAGGCTAGACCAATTAATGGATGTGAGCCTGTCATTAAAAGTGGAGGGAGAGTGTTTACAGCAGTACTTAGAGATGAGGTTTGTTAAGTTGGGGAGAGTGCCTTTGGATGTAAATGGGTAGGCGATCACTTAAGGCATCAGGCAGTGAGCGTGGGTTATGGTAGAGGTGAGGGTCAGTATCCAGTCGAGTGTAGAGCTAGTGTTGGATTGCTTGTTTAGGTGAGTGGGGATAGTAATTAGTTGTGTAAATCCAAGTAGATTAATGCTGTGGGAAAGGGCTTCAGTATTTAGGGCACTCCAATTTATACGTACATCCCCAAGTATTACAGTTTCATATGGCATCTCTTGAGAGATCCAGGATAGTATATTTTTGATAATAGGGATGTTTTTGCCAGGGGGAATAGATATTGTGTTGATAGCGATTTTTTTTCTGATTGTTGATGTGGCAATTTAGTATTAGTATAGGTGGAAGTCAAGTGGGGCAGTAGGGGAAAACGGAAAGGTTCAGGTACTCAGAGCAAATAATTGCAACTCCTCCACCTTTTTTTTTTTTTTTGTTAGTCTAGCTTGCCAACATTATTATTATCCCCAGGGAAGAATGTGTGACTTACTGGTGTGTGATTTTAGCCAGGTTTCTGATAGTGATAATATATGGGGGGGGGTGTGGAGTGAGATCCATGAATGTAGTTTGGTAATTTTGTTGGATAGACTTTGTATATTTATGGATACTGTGGTTAAGGTTTTGGGTGGAGTGGCGATAGGGAATGTTGTTGGTCCTGGGTTAGGGTGTATGTCACCGGCTTGTAAGAGGATTGTTAGGAGGAGCGTTGGTTTGGGAGAAAATAAAGGATAAATATAATGTTTCAGTTTGAGTTTAGGGGAGAGGGAGGGGAGTGGTTGCAGGAGTTTGTGATGAAATAATTTACTGTGAGAGAAATTAAGTAGTGAGGGAGAGAGAGTGTAAAGGAGACTGATGAAGTGTTTGTTAGTGAACAGAAATATAGTTGGTGTGGGTGTCTGATAAGGTTGTGTGATAAGATATTAAGGAGGAAAGGAGTAGGAGCACTGAAGTTAGCATAAGGCTGGTTATCATGGCTGAGAGGGCTTTCTGGTACTTGGAAAAAAAACTTGCAATAGGAGAAAAACAGGGAAGAGACAAAGTTAGGCAGAAGAGTGGTGCAAGTTGGGTGTGAGGGGGAGGCGTTTGGAGGTCAGGAGTGGAGTTTATGTGATAATTGGATAATTGTAGGGGAGGAGAGAAGAGGGTTAGGGCATAAATTTGAGGTTAGTGGGAATGGGGGTAGGGTAGGTGAACGGAGTGGGTAGACCCTGAACTAAGCATGTGCTGTCAGAAAATAATCAGAGAGTTTGTCCAGATTGGAATTTGTGAAAAAGGTAAGCTTACTTAATACCACCTTTGCAAGCAATTAGGGGTATGTCTAACTAAAATTTAGAGGGAGACACATGCTCTTCAGAAAATATATTTGCTATGCCCTTTTTGTTTTCTAGTTGGGAAGCAGGGGGGAGACTTTTAGAACTGGGATTGCAGCTGTTTTCCCTAGCAGAATGCCCCTTTACAGAGAAATTACAGTTCACTTTAGAAAAAACTGAGTGAGTAGCTAGAACAATATACAGCTAATGTAGTTTAAATCACCTACATGTATTTTTGTTTCTTTTCTGTTTTTTGGTCTTTGAGTTCTCAGGTTTGGCTTTTGTTGGTAGACTTCTTGTTGCTGTAACAATAATAGACTAGTGTCAGCGCTCACGGGGGGGTGAGCCAGTTACCCAGCGATGAAGTGTTCAGTGCAAACTAAGAAAAAAAGATAGATAAGGCTACAGAAAGGTGATATCTAGTCACAGATACAGGAGTATGAAGAGAAAATATAAAAGCATTTTAAAAATATTAGACCCTTAGTGAGTTAGTACTTGGTTGAACATGTAAACAGATTGCTCTAAACATTTATCAATTGCTCTACAATGTTTACACCATGATTGAGCGTGAAAATAGTAAGGAATTGTTTAGCATTGTAATTACAGCTAATAAATGTAGTTACGAAGATGCTGGCAGCAACAAAAAACAGGTCACTCTATAATCCGGCTCAGGACAGCAATATTTAATCAAGAGAGAACTATCTACTCTATGGCCTGTTTTCTTTACATTATTGTCCAAAACATGTTATGTGGTAAATTACATTAATTAACCTCATTTTTAAGCTATACTCCAAGTTTAGGCCCAGTAAACAGCTTTTAGACGAGTAAAAGACCGTAACCATTAGCAGCAGGTAGCTGCGATGTATATTAGGACATAATACACAAAATATACAGAAGTGCTTTCTATTCAATTATTTACACAGCCTAGAAATAATAGAGAGTGATACACTATGAAGACTTGCACCATTACAACAAATGCTACTTTATGAGGAAGAATATCATTTGGTCTTGATAAATGTGCAAAAGCAACCTTTAAAGCAGGAAAGCTGCAGCACCAAGAAAATATCAGCCTTGGACAGGAATGTGATGTAAAAGAATTTGAGCAAGAGGGAGTGTACAAATATTTGGAATTTGATGATGTATCAATAATAAAACATGAGCAAATGTGAATAAAACTTACAAATATTTTACAAGACTAAAATTAGTTCTGAAAAACAGTGCTGACATCTAGGAACAACGTCCAAGTTTTAAACCAATTTGCTCTTCCTGTCCTAACTTACAGTTTTGGAGGGATTTACTGGCCCCAAAAGGTATTGGATTGGTTCCAACAAAATCTACATTCAACAGAATATTCTCAAAAAAGTAAACTAGTGGTAAATAATGAAAAGATGCATGTACCATTTTCAAACAGTATTAAAGTAAATAAACATTAACTACAGATCTTTACTAAAATGCAAATGAAGAGTTCTGAATATACTGTTATCGAACATTCAAGTTTGTGAAATCTATAGTAAGGTTGTGGTGCAGGAGAGATTGGGGTTTCTTTAGATGTAGCATTTCTAACAGAGCTGGGTGAGAACAGGCTTTGTAAGTCAAGCAGAGATTGCCTCTAAGCAGGCGATATGAGACAGAGAATAGCTGGGAGTTTTTTGAGTCTGTCCATATAGGACAAATGTTTAAGACCTAGGATCCTCTTTGAGAGGTACTTTTGCGGCCTCTCCAGTTGTTGCAGTTGTGTCTAGTGAGGTGCATGCCAAATGGGGCATTGTACTCCATGATTGGCCTAATGAGGGAAGAGTAGAGGGAGACAATTACCTCTTTCTTCCTGGATGCAAAACCCTTATTAATGAGATGTGCCACATAGAAGGACTTTCTGACCACAGTGGCAGTGTGGTGCTCAAAAGAGAGGTTGCTGTCAACCTGTGTTCCCAGATCTCTTATAACTTCTTCTGTGTTCAGTGGACTACCATCGATGTAATTCATGGGAACCGGGTTTTTCCCAAGGGGGATGACGCATTTTTGGCATTAAGCTTAGGGCCATGATTCTGACAACAGTCGTTGGTCTCAGTGAGGCCTTTCTGTAGGATGTCAACGTCACTTGGGGAGTTAAGAATAGCTCCCAACTTGCAATTGTCTGCGAACTTTGTCAGCCAGAGTCCCTTTGTATTGGCCTGGACTTCAACGAAGTAGATACCAAACAGGAGAGGACCCAGGAAAACTAGATACCAAACAGGAGATGACCCAGGACCGAACTCTGTGGGACTCCACTCATGACTGGTCAGCAGTCTGACTTTGAGTCAGCTACTTTCACACTGTGGGTTCTATCTGTGAGCCAGTTTGCAACCCACTTAGTGATATAGGGGTTGATGCCTAGCTTAGTGAGTTTTTCTATGACTCCTGAGTGGGGAATGGTATCAAAGGCCTTGACCAGATCAAGGTAGGCTGCATGAACCACCTTGCCTTCATCCAGATCTCTGGTGATTGACTCAAAGAAGTCGACCAGGTTGAGCAGGCATGATCTACCCTTCACAAAACGAAAGTGTGTGAGATTCAGAGTTTGGAGATTCCCTATATCCTTGTTTATTAGGTCCATGATGATGCGTTCCATAGCTGTGCATATCAGACTCATCAGGATAATGGGGTGATAGT
The DNA here is from genome assembly GCF_019279795.1 of Protopterus annectens. Lineage (NCBI taxonomy): Eukaryota > Metazoa > Chordata > Ceratodontiformes > Protopteridae > Protopterus > Protopterus annectens. The sequence goes on along the minus strand of NC_056725.1, from coordinate 1,807,272,758 downwards.
TCCCAGGGTCTGTAGTTGCTCCTCCTTTGTGGAGAGGGATGACTGTAGCAATGCACCATTGGGTAGGGGAAAAGTCTGAGGTGAGACTGTGATTGAACAGGGCACACAGGTGAGGTGCCAGTTCACTCTGTAGTTCATGTAGAACACAGCCAGGGATATTATCAGGTCCCATAGAAGCTGTACTCTTGGCCTTGAACAGTGCTGTTTTAACCTGTGCAGCAGTAATACTGGGTGCCTGACAATCTACTGGTATTGTGATTGGTCCTTTGGGGGGGGGGGGGTAAAGTGGATGCTGAATCTGTCGGCCAGTATATTGGCAATATCTGTTGGCTCAGTATAAGAGGTACCATTGTGCAGTAGCTCAGAGCAAATCTGGGTATTGCCTTGGAGATTCTTTACATAACTGTAGAAGGCCTTGTGGTTGTCTTTACTATCTGCTGCAATTCTGTTTTCATAGCTAGATTTAGAGGATTTGATGAGGGCTCTCAACCTTTTTTTGTGGCTGATAAGGGAGTTTTTTCAGTCTTGGGACTTCACCTTATTCTACATCAGTTTCTTCCTTCTGTTGTAGAGATTGCTTATGGCAGGGGATCACCAGATTGGCTTCCTTTTTTTGGAGGAGAGCGTCTTGGATCTGTTGGGTATGCTGAGATCCATGCACTTGTGTACGTGTTCGTACAGTGCACTGGTGTATGATTTGGCAGTCATGCAACTATTCTCCATTTGCATAGGTGCCGTGAAGTTAGCCACCTCTGATTTTAGGAGCCCAAAGTTAGCTTTGGAGAAGTTTTTCATGGTAGTTACCTTTGTGGGGGGGGGGGGGGTTGATGTGGATTTCCAAGGTGATTAGTTTGTGGTCAGATCTAACCAGGGAGGAGTTGACTATTGGTGTAGAGCAACGGTCACCGGTCACCCACGTTAGTAATGACCAGGCCAAAGATGTTGCAACCTCTAGTGGGGGTAAGAACGAGCTGGTCCAGGACATTGGAATTAATGAATTCCAGGAAACATTGGACAAGTGTATTGGTACATGAGTAGTTTTCACAGTTAATGGAGGGGTAGTTGAAGTCGCCCAGTATGAGAGGGTTAGATTGGACCCTAATATTCTCCAGGATGCTTAGGATCATGGAGTGTGAGTCTTGGGACATGGTTGAGGACCTATAGCAGGCTACGACCTGAATCACTTTCTTACCTTACCCAGTGTTAGCTGCATCTGAAGTATCTCTGATGCTTTATGTTGGGCTACCAGTCTGGAGATGTGTGCATCCTGTATGAATATGGAAACATCACCTCCTTTGGAGCTTCGGTCCAAGTTCTGGGGCCAAAAGGGGTGGAATGAGTTATAGCATGTTAGTGCAGGGGTGCTTTCTGCTGCCTTGAACCAGGTCTCTGTAACTGCTCAAATGTCGATGTTCTCCATTTTAAGGAGTGCTTTGAGCAGTGCATTTTGAGATTTAAACTTCTAGTGTTGAAAAGCATGACCCTCAGATTTCATTTGATTGCAGCTGTTACATTGGTAATTTGGTCTTTGGAACACTGCTTAAAAAGGCACTATATTGGTGGCAAGAGCCTTGGCCAGTATCCGGTAACCCAGGCCATCTCTGGCAAAGCATCAAGGTCTGTCAGTCATGTCATCCCAGGCAGACAGATACTGGATCCCCTTAGAATGACACCAGAAACTTAGCCAATTGTTGAAATCAGTCATTTTCTGCTTGTACTGTGGTATCATTCTGGATGATGGTAGGAGGCTGCTCAGGGCTAGGGTCATACCCGTCTGGGCTACATAATTCGAGAGCTCCTCCATGTCTCTTTTCATGTAGTCCAGGGAGGTACTTCACAGGTCATTCACACCCACATGTATAATGGCAGAGTCATATTTGTACCTGTTGTTGAGGGACCTGAGTGCATGCGTTATGTGGCAGATCCTGGCACCTGACAGGCAGCTGAGTCACGTATAACTAGTGTGTTGGGTATGGTGTTTTGCCTTAGGGGCTTTGGTTGAGTAGCACACTGTTTAGGAGAGTTATGTGTCTCATGATTAGTGTTGTGTTGTGGTGGTCAAGTGAGTTTCTGCCTCGGCGGTCTCTGCTGTTTGGGTAGATTTTTGTTGAGAGCCTCCGCGAAGGTGGGTGTGTGGTTTGTGTTTTTATGTGACAGCAGTGCTGGTGTGTGTTCTGGAGGGCTATGTGTTCCATGTGGTGTGGTACAAGTGTTGACCTTATCCTCTTGACCAGCTATTCCGGTCTTGGCTGGAGAGTGTGTGGCTTCCAATTTGGATACATATGTGCATCTCTTGCAAGTCTGAGTGTTGGGAGGTAAGGAGAGGGTTGTCAGTGTACATGAGGTAGTTGCTACATTGCCTCAGGATTTTCACGTTCACCAGATTAATAGGAGAATGCACAGGGAACTGACCTTTAGATATGCCTGGAGGGGTGGACATTAATAATAAGTACTGGAGCTGTTTCCTTGTAGAACGTTTAGTGCTGGTAGTACTTTTGTGTGCTACAATAATTGCTACAAGAAGTCTGGTAAAGTGCTAGACTAATAATCTAGTAAAAGTGCAGGAGAATAGAGAACTAGCAGATCTAAGGGAAAATTTGAAGAGCAGACTTTTTGGCACCCCTCAGAAGCTTACAGACAGTCCTGGATACAGAAAATCTGAGTCTGGACTAGACTAGTTACAGGAAAGGTGGGAAAAAAGCACAAACACAGGCTTTTAAACCAGAAAGTTGAAAGAGATGGAAAAACTGCCCAAACAGCCAATAAACTACAATTTCTGGGCCAGAAATCACTCCTCTTGTGTTAGATGGGGTTACCTAGTGCTTACCACTCCCACTGATAAGCTAGAAGGCTTCCCTCCAACACAAAAAGGCTTGGGGGGGTTCTGAAGTTTACATGCAGTCCTGGATGCAGCAAATCTGTATCTGGACTAGACTAGTTACAGGAAAGGTGGGAAACTAGCGCAAATGCGGGCTTTTAAACCAGAAAGTTGAAAGAGATGGAAAAACTGCCCAAATGGCCAATAAACTACAATTTCTGGGACAGAAACCACTCCTCTTGTGGTAGAAAGACTGTCTAGTGCTTACCACTCCCACTGATGAGCTAGAAGGCTTCCCTCCAACACAGAAAGGCTTGGGGGGCTCAGAAGCTTATAAACAGTTCTGGATGCAGCAAATCTGTATCTGGACTAGACTAGTTACAGGAAAGGCAGGAAACAAGCTTAGAATTTGTTTTTACATAAAAGCAGCTAAACTGCACTAAAAACAATTCAAATGCAGTGCAAGCTAGCACACTTAAGTGTGTAGCAATATTAAAGCAAATAGTTTAAATAAATGCAATTTATTCAAACTGTATTCTGAACCAAATTCAATTATTGTTTTATTCAACTATGAACAGTTAAAAAGTGGCAAAAATATACTTGTCAGCTCTGTATTTTCAGATTGTTTAAGAAGCACACAGTCAGAACACAAGAAGATACTAACAAAGTATTTTTAGTAAAGTGGAAAGGGAGAAAGGAGGAATATAAGATAATTCAAGGTTAAGAACTTAAGTGGATTGGTCTTCTTAAATGTTCTCTCTCTGTTAGGTAGAATGAGTTAATGACACTAGAATGGGAGGAGAGTCCCAGATCAAATTTACGGTAGGGGCAGGCAACTGCAAAGCCACACAACAGTAGGGAGGGAGGGTGGAAAATATGCTACAGTGACTAGCTACACTATTTTAGGCAGAAAACACTACAGAAGTGTTTATCAAGCAAGTAAATAATAGCACTACAGTTTTGTTAATTATCAGTAAAACAGAAAATAAAATGCAGACACCAAGCAAAGCAATCTGAAGGAAATTAATAAATGCAGCAGTTTTGTTAACTAAAACAAAATGCAGACACCAAGAAAAGCAATCTCAAGCAAAATAATAAATGCAGCAGTTTTAACTAAAACAAAATTCAGACACCAAGAAAAGCAATCTCAAACAAATTAATAATTGCAGCAGTTTTGTTGATTATCACTGATAACAGATTAAGTGCCAAAAATATACTAATAGGCTTTCTGTATCAAGATGTCTATTGAATCAGTCACAGCTAGGCCACAAAGAGCAGCTAAGAATACCGATACTGTCTCACAGAATTGTAACTCCTTATACAGGTGTATAAAGGAAAACTTAAGAGCCTCAGGGAATTAGATAACACAAAAAGCTGTGCTCACACCTTGGATAGGCTGGCTTCAAAAGAAGGTAAACAACCCCTGCTATGAAACCAGCTGAACAGGATCTTTAGATACTTACAGATGTAGCTTTCGCTGAATACTACACTGCTACAAGGAGAAAAACGTAATGTTCACATCATTTTCGGTATAATGACAGTCGGTATTTTACACTTTCAGTATTTTAACATTCGGGATTATCGTCTTGATCTTGTGCAATTTGTGGTAATATGGGATTTGAAAGTATATCTATATATATATATATTATAGATATATGTATCTCTCTTTCTCTCTCTCTCTCTCTATATATATATATATATATATATATTTGTGTGTGTGTGTGTGTGTGTGTGTGTGTGTATGTATGTATGTATGTATATATATATATATATATATATATATATATATATATATATATATATATACACACACACACACACACACACACACACCCCCACCCGTATGTATGTTTCAGACAGACCTACATACAGCTACAGCAGATGCAGTATGTGAATACAAGTGTTGCCTATTTTTATTGAAACACTATAGTATGGCATCTAGTATTTATTCTTTATTGTCTAATATTAGATGAGTTGCCTTTTTGTTTCTGTACAGGTATTAACGATGGTGCTGCAGCTGTAGTTCTGATGAAGAAATCAGAAGCAGAGAGGCGTGGTCTTGTTCCCTTAGCAAAGATTGTATCCTGGGCAAGTGTTGGAATAGATCCTTCTATAATGGGAACTGGGCCAATATCAGCAATAAAGGCAGTGGTAAGTGATGATGCAGAGCCCAGAGATTCAGACTTGCTCTTTTCATGTAGTAATTAGGATTGTATACTGTATTTTTTTTTGTCATGGGTCACTTGATAACAGTTCATGTTGTGCTTAACCCCATCTTTATTTAGTGTTGTCTTGGTAATTTGAAAAACTGAATGAAGAGCTTTTGCTTGAAAAACTGAATAAAGAGTTTTTGGAAAAAAAAATGTTGTCTTGGTAATGATATATTGTTCATCAAAAAAAGCTGTATTTTTTCTTTTGTCATTTGTCTTTGCAGGTATAGGTTGCTGTTGTGTTGCCTCTTTTCTTTATTATGTCAGGAATCCATTTGTGGGAACATTGCAGTGCATAACTTGAGCATTATTTTATTAATATAAAACAAATTCCAGTACAGTTTAAAGTTAAAACTGTCTGATTGATTTGTAAAGAAACTGGTCTAGTTTCCTGCAGAACATAACTGGAAATTGTTTCAGGGGCCTCCACAACTAAGAAAATGTGTAGCTCTGTAAACTCATAGTGAAAGCTGTCTGGTATCCATAGTGTATAAGACCACTTTGAAAGTGGTCTCCATTCCCTTTACCTTATTCCCTGTGTGCACACATACATACATTCATAGATATATACTAGGCTAATATCCATCAGGGCCTTTATAAGCTTAGCCTTGCAACCCAACCCAGTTGTGTCCCCATGTAACATGGGCGTCATTTTGGAGGGATATGTTAGGAGGTTGCCAAAGGTTTAGTGGGGAGGTTATGTTAGGGAATATTTACAGTCAGCCTTTGTCTGTCAGAGAAATAGGGGCTAGACTCTGCTTCAAATTGATGAAGAGGCTATTCCAGAGAGTGGGGGTCCTTTGAGACACGTCTGTCTGGCTAGCATGTTCTGCTTATATCACAAGCAAAGTTTACATCTTTGGATCTAGTGTTTCTGGAGCTATTGTTTTGTGGATGTGCACAAGGTCCTTCAGGGCTGGATCTGAGGATACCTTATATGCCAGGCATAGATACCTCACAGTAATCTGTAAGAGACTGCATACAGAAGTAGGGTTTTAAGGTGATGTGTACAGGACAATGTGTTAATACCCTGAATTTTCTTGGTGAGGAACCTGTATGGATGTTCTGCTGTTGCATATGCCTGGTCAGGCACATGCTGAAGGAGGCATTGTACTCAATGACAGGTCTGATAAGGACGAGTAAAGTGGTATTTTAACTTCCTTGGACTCAGATGCCATACCCTTACTTATAAGTTGGACTACATAGAATGATTTTTCTTACTACCTTGGCTATGTGTTGGTCAAAGGCCAGATTACTGTCTACATATGTTCCAATATCCCTAACTACTGGGTCAACTCTTAGAGGTGCCTTATCAGTGGAATAATTAACCTGGGTGGACTTTTTTTTCTCAAAAACACTGTAATACACTTCTTGGTTCATAAGTAAGTACTAGGCTAGCTGCCCTTGAAGTAATTTTATGCCTAGCCAGTTTCCTTTTTTTGTGCTTGAATTAACCTGTCCCAGTTGATTAGAGATTGGCCTTACCCATCCCATGGTCAATAATTATATATTACCTCTAATGAGAATAACTGGGATCATCCTTTAGAGAATTTGAAGGGAGCACACACAGGATTTTTAAAAGCAGTGATTTTTAATCCAAGGCTTTGGCATCAGTCATTTGTCTGTGTTAAACCCTCTTGCAGGATGTTAGTGCCATGGGAGGAATCTATGATGGATCCCAATTTGCAGTTGTCTGCATACTTTGTAAGGCAAAGGCCCTTGCCATTAGCGTTGACCTGCGAGATCTAGATGTCAAACCGGGTTGGTCCCAGCACTGAGCCCTGAGGTACTCTGCTGCTGACTTGTCTCTTGGTGGAGAGGGTCTCACCAGTCCTGACTTCTTGAGTCCTGTCTGTAAGCGAGGTAGTAATCCACTGAGTTATGTGAGGATTTATGCCTAGTTTGGTGAGGTTGTCAACAATACCTGAAGGGTATTGTACTGAATGCCCTAACCAGGTCTAGGTAAGTGGTGTGCTCTGTTTTTCCCTCAACCATTGCCTTGGTGACCCTCTCAAAGAAGTATACTAGGTTAAGTAGGCATGATCGGTCTTTAACAAAAAACAAAGTGAGATGAGTCCAGTGACTGTAGGTTGCCAATGTGTTTGTTGATCACTTCCATGATAATACTTTCCATGGGTTTGCTTATTAGACTAGTCAAACTAATGGGTCTGTAGTTTTTGAGGTCAGTTGATAGTCCACACTTGTGAAGAGAGAGAACCATTGCAGTCCTGCATTCACATGGTATGTAGCCTATTTTGAGGCTGTAATTGAAAAGTGACTCAAGTTCTGAAGAAGATTGATATTGTTCAGTTGAAAGCGCTAAACCTTCGTTTGTTGTTTGTTTTTACTGGAATAAAGTGAGTCACTCGTACGAGCAGCATTTTTTCTTCATCCTGCCAGTCCCTATTTAGTTCTTGGCTGAAACCTTGTACAGTATCAGTAATTACAACCTTATTTCTTGGGTGATTTCTCTCCCTGTACTCACAGTTCCCTGTTTACTGCTGACACTGTCAGAAGGCATTGCTTTATGTACTTGTCTTTTTAAAGTCATCTTGACAAATCCTTGCCATGAGATGCTCTAAAGAAATTGCTTTGATAAAGTGAAGTTGTTATGCAGTTGGAGATGTGATCCAGTGTTCCTCTTAACATTAACTACATAATTCCTGATGTTCAGTGTGGCAGTAAATTTCTTCTCTGAGGAAAATGAAAATTTACCTCAAGTGGACATCTACATAATTCTTGATTTCTGTAAGGATTAGTGCAGCAGTGAAATTTTTTCTGTGGGGGAAAATGAAAAATTACCACAAGTGGACATCTGCCCTTCTGGACTGACTTCCAGGGCATTTAGTCATCCCAGAGCAGAGCTGGACTGCTTCTTTAGCCCAGTGCACAACTAAAAAGAGGATTGGCTTGCACCTTTTTCATCTTTTTGTCTTAGAACCAACCAGTTGAAAGTTTGTTATCCCTTCCATAAGACTTCTGGATAATGGCAAGCACCCAGTTTGGGAACTCTCTTGAACTGATGTTTTAATTCTTTATGTTTTGACGTCTACACTGTTCCCAGAAAAAAATAATAATGGCACCTGCAGAAGACAAATTCTGCCAAAGGATTATTGTTTGCAGTTGCCGTTTTGTTTGGGAGGGAACCACATTTCTCGTGTAAATACTGCAGCATTTTTAATAGGAAGACTTTACATCACTGTGCCCCATGCCCCCTCTTGAACATAAAAAGCTCACAGCAAGATGCCTCAAGTGGAAAGTATCGCCCAAGAAGAACCACACATTTCAAAGTATGGAGAAGCCAAAAAATATTGCAGTGAAATAAGCTGCTGGTGGAGACCATGAGGACATTTTGATCTTGTCAGTCCCTGAAGGTCCACTACTGATTCTATGGCTTTCTTTATCAGTATCTCAGCCAGTCTTAGCCTCCCAGGAGGCAAGCAGTGGGATTCATTTACCAGCCTCTATCCAAGCCTCAGATGAAGTGAATGAGGCTTCCAGGCTAGATGCCAATTTGCAGGCATCTACTGCATGAATGATGTTTATTTTTTTTTGTCTGCCTTAGTTATTAATTTATTTATCTTCTGTTTACCAGGAAAATCTGACTAGGTTGAAAGTATCCATTTTCAGTGGAGGCCTGGAGAGACGCTCAACATAATTAGTTGACAATAACTGAAGTACAGTATGACATGTATAATTAAGATAACATTTTAAAGATAACATAAGATATGTACACACATTTTTCTCATTGCACTTAATTGTTTTTTTCACAGAAACATATTGTTAAAACAGTTAAGGTCCAGAAAGACAGAATTTTTCTTTTGTGAATTTGTGTGATCTTGGCTGAAAAGAGGATGATGTTCTTCGTGCTTCACTGTTGCAGTCCTGACTTATGTGATTTCCTGCTTTGGAAGCCCTTGGTTGGCCTGACTACCAAAGTAAAAAAACTCCCTCCTCCATGAGCTGGTGGACACCCTACCCTGACATCAGGACAGTTGGGTATAAATGGATCCAGACAACGCAGTGACATTAGTCTTTCTTGCCATTGGAGCCCTTAACAGTTGTGAGTGCATCGGTTTGTCTGCACTGGAGTGAGAAATTCTTCTAAAGCGAAGTACCCTGTTGGAGAACTCTTTTTCTTACTTGTGACTCATGCCAGATAATGTTAACAACAGTCTCCATTGTGGTAAATCCCACACACAGACTTTCATACCTTGTATTTCACTTATTTAGGCCCAAACCATGACATCCCAAATTGCCATCAGTATGCCCTTTTCAGTACTAGGCCTATTAGGTGTAGGGCCAAATTTTTGTCTAAGCACATTAGTCAGCAATCCGCTTCCGATATTGTGATGGTATCCATCGGTCATCCTGAGGTTGAACTCCCTAAGCAAAAAAGGAAAAAATATCCAAACTTAGGGCCTCAGATGACAACCTTTCTTCAGCCCCTCGTAAACCAGACCAGTCTTATAGGGTACTGGACTCTCATAAATTCCTTTTTAAGAACCCCTCTGCTGACCCAGTGGTTGTCACCACAGGCCCCAAAGGAGTTAGGACCAGTACTTCAAAAACCCACTACCTATGGACAAAGAAAGCAGGGCCCTTGACAGATTTGGGAAGAAGGTTGTCATGATGACCCTTAATTGCCAGTTTCATATGGTAAAATTCCAACAGAGTATTTTGGAAAAAATGAAGCAAAAGATTTCTTCCCTGGAGGACAAGAACATCTCCAAGGAATTGCTGGATTTCTGCCATTCCAGTTCCTATGTAGTTAGGCACTCCTTGCACTGTGGATATGATGCCCTAGAGGGGTCTTCCTGAGCAGCTGTCTCTGGCTCAGTGATCAGAAGGCATGCTTTGCTTAGGGAACAGACATTACCAGTATATGTAAAATCTAAACTGCTAGATGCACCCCTGGATAACGACTCCCTTTTTGGACCAGAGGCTGTGCTAAAAAAAAAATAGAGGATAAAGCAAAGTCCATGCAGACTGTCAAGGACTTCTTTCAAGTCCAGCCTCCTAGGTTCAGTAGGAATTTTTCCACTAAACATTGGTCTTTTCTCTCCCAATCAAACTCAGTCAGAGAAAAGCCCAAAGGGAAAGGCCTCACATGCAGCAATAGCAGTCACAGAGGATAAGGCAGTGGTCTTCAGGAACACCCAGGCAGGGGAGTTGTAGGCCACAGGGCCCTAGCAGAGATCAGCGATGACTCACCACACATCCTATCCCCCACCCTTCCTCCATCCCCAACCCTGGACAGGATAGGAGGAAGACTTTCCCTTTTCAAGAAAACAAGGCCCTCGTCACCTCCAACAAAGTGGATTCTGAAAGTAATCTCAAATGGCTACAAGCTCACTTTCAAAGAACCTTTAATATTCTCAGGATACCCTGATGTGCCACAAAACCAAATGGCAGAGGCCATTTCTCAGATTCACAGCCTATGCTCGCAAGGCTGTATAGAACCAGTACCAGATCAGCAGATAGGAAAAAGGTTTTTACTTCAAGCTATTCCTGGTCCCCAGGAAAGAAGGCTCTTGGCACCCTGTGCTTGATCTGGCCATTCTCAATAAGTCCCTCTTAGTCCCAAAATTCAAAATGCTTACTCTTCAAAAGCTTCTTCCCATGCTCACGCCTCAGGCTCTAATAGTAACCTTGTACCTGAAAGATGCCTACTTCTATATTCCTATAGAAAAATCCCGCAGAAGTTTTCTTCCCTTCAGAGCAGGTACTAGTCATTTTCAAGTCTCTGCACTTCCCTTTGGATTGTCTACTGCTCTCAGGGTCTTCGTCAAATGTCTGGCATCCTGTGATTGTCTTTTGCAGAACAAGAGGCATCCAAATTTACCCTTATTTGGGTGACTACCTTATTCAGGTCATGAGTTAGTCCAAGCTCCTCAAGGGTCTGACCTTCACCCAGACTCTTCTCTGTGGTTCACCACAAACCTCAGCAAATCCAACATAAACTCTTCCACCAGGATAGTGTTCCTGGGGGCTCTTCTCAATTCCTCCCTCCAGAAGGCCTTCCTTCCATTGGACAAGGCTTTCTTCTTAACCCAGTACTTCCAGAAAGTTATGCAGAGGCAGTGCTTCTCAGCCAGGGAATTCCTCAGAGCACTGGGCTACATAATGATCCCTGTGGCCAGGCTACACATGAGGAAGCTCCAGTGGTACCGCAAGAATCTGTGGTGCCAGCACTCGTAGTCCCTGGAGACAGAAATCCACCTAATTCCCTGCCTCAGAGAGGAATTGGCTTGGTAGTCACAAGTATGTGCACAGCACCAGGGTTTAACCTTTAGGTTCATCCCTCAGGGTTAATCCTTAATCACAGATGCATCAGACACAGCCTGGGGAGCCCATTTCCAGCACCTTCTATCCCAGAGCAAATGGGAAGAGCAGTTCAAGCACAAGCACATAAATTGGAAGGAATTGATGGCAGTACAGAAGGACATGGTGGCCTTCAAGGATCACTGGAAACTAGGGGTCATACTTATCAAAACAGACAACCCAACAGTCATGTGGTACATAAACAAAGGGACACCCACTCCTACCCTCTTTGCCGGCTGGCAATGCAGATCTGGGAAACAGCCAATGCTATGGGGTTGCACCTGATGGCTCCGTACATTCCAGGGACTCGGAAAACTCTAGCAGACCGCCTCAGCAGACACTTAATGGATCCCCATGAGTGGCAGCTGCATCGAGAAACATTTCTCAGCATAGTCCAGAAATGGGGATTCATTCAAATAGACCTCTACCACTGACGAAAACGTTCAGTTAAAAAGATTCTGTTTCTGGAGTAAACGTCACACAGCCTGGAGAACAGATGCCTTCTCCTTCCTCTGGAGCCATCTATTTCATTTCCTCCCCCATCTCTCTTTTCAAGGGTCCTCCTAAAAATTGGGGAAGAAGGACCAAGGTTCATCTATATAGCTCCAGACTGGCGCAGGCAGCACTGGTACCCACTGCTACTGAGTTTGACCAAAGAACAGCCTTGGCAGTTACCCAGGAGAGTGGATCTGCAGACTCTGGGAGAGAGAAGGTTTATGCACCCCAACCTGCAGACTGTCAAACTCTCAGCCTGGATAATTCATCAAAATTCTACCCTGAACAATCTCTGAGTAGTGAGGTGCTTAATATCCTAAAATAATCTAGAAGAACAATTACTAGGAAAAGTTTGTGACTTTTTTTTATTAAATCAGCTTTGGATTTTACTGGCGTTTTTGATTACTAGGAAAACATACTCTGAAAAGTGGAAAATAATTCTCTATTTGGTGTCAGCAACAAGACCTCAATCCTGTCTCTACCAACATTTCAGCCATTTTGGAGTACCTGGCTGTCTTGGTGTGGACAAAGGCTTATCTTCTCATCCATTAAGATTCACACTTCTGCCATTTCAGCCCACATCCCTACTCTTCCTCCTATCTTTTCCCACCCCCTAATCAAACAGTTCCTTAGAGGAGCGCTGCATGTCAGACCTCCCAGGAGGCAGCCCTTCCCTCCTTGGGACCTCAACTTTGTTTTATAAAAATTGAACTTACCCATCTTTGAACCAGCTGCATCACCTGATTTAAAATTCTTTACCTGGAAGACTGCACTTTTACTGGCTCTCACCTCAGCTAGGAGGGTCACTGAGTTTCAAGCCCTTATGGCAGTGGAACCCTTTCTTAGCTTCCACCCGGACAGAGTTTTGCTCAGAACGAATCCTTCTTTAATGCCCAAGGTGGTCACGGACACTTTCCTGAACCAAGCAATACATTTGCCTATCTTCTTTCCTAAGCCACAGAACCTAGGGGAAAGAATCCTTCATTCCTTGGATGTACACAGGCAACTTCACTACTACCTTGACAGGATTAAAACTTTCAGAAATCTGAACAACTGTCCTTTGTCTTGGGCTCTGAAGGAAAACCAGTCTCCAAGCAAACTATCTCCATGTGGATCTCCAACTGTATTTCCTTTTGTTACATCTACCATGGCAAAAAGCCCCCTGAATCTGTTAGGACCCATTCAACTTGGGCCATTTCTACCACCACTGCTTTCCTAAGGGAGTGCCTACCAAAACCATTCTGGAAGCAGCTACCTAGTCATTGGTGCGTACCTTTACCAAGCACTACCACCAGTCGGCCTTCTCCAAGTCCAGAGCAGGATTTGCCACTGCCATCTTGCAGGGCATCCTCTCTTCCCGTTAAGGTACCTTCCACTCTCATCTCAGCTTTGGGAATAATCTCATAAGTCAGGACTGCAACAGTGAAGCATGAAGAACATAATACAGGTGTGTACACCTTACCAAAAATGTAAATGTTAGAGTGTGTTCATGTTTTTCAGTCTTCTTTCCTTCCCTCCATGCCCCTGATTCTCCTTACAATAACCGCTTCTTTTCCTGTCATCCTCTTCCAGAGGACCCTCAGCAGGGATGCTCTACAGGTCCCCTTCCTCTTACCTGGTCCCTTGCTTAAGCTCATCTGTGGGGCTCCTACCTTCTAGGGACATAAAAAACTGATGTCATGGTGTTGGCTGGCTCCCTTTATACTCAACCATCCTAATGTCAGGGTAGGGTGTCCTCCAGCTCAGGGAGAAGGGAGTTTTTTTTTTTTTTTTTACACTGGTAGCCGGGCCGACTAAGAGCTTCCAAAGCAGGAAATCCCATAAGTCAAGACTGCAGTAGTTAATGCACTTGAACATCTGCATTTATGGTAAGTGTACACTACTGTATTTTACACTACTGGTATTAAAACAATTCAGAGATTACTCTTCTGTTTCCACTGTCAGAGCAGAGCCTTCCTTGCAAATGGGAAGAGGTATCTCTAGCTTTAAATCTAAAGCTAATTTATTTGTTTACTTATTGACATTTGTTTACTGGGTCACAAGAACCCATGGAGAAAAGCTCCACTTAACAGAGAAAGTATTTATACATAAAAAAAAATTCCAAACATATTATATACAAGTAACAGCTGAAAATTATACATTTCAATAATAGACAACAATATTGTAAGGGATAGAGAGATAGACGTTATACACTATATTCAGTTCTGGAGAACGTCCTTTTGGCAATTCACAGTAGTAATAAGCAAACATCATGAGTTTAATTTAGTATAAATGGGGAGGAGGTGATAGGAACAGATTATATAAAGTGGTAGAAAGGGTAGGATAGCCAGGTGAAGATAAGGAAATCTTCGTGTCAGACACTGCCCTACATATATCTGTCCCATTCTCTTCTGAAACTTGATTATAGAAAGTTTACTGAAGAGTATGTGGCTTTATGGACAGAGCTGTATATGGACCACCCATCCCTCAGCCTCTGGAGTTGTTTTCCCAGTGAAGAGGAAAATGAAATCCCCTCCACCTGACTTTTTAGACTCAGACATAGACTGGGATGACCTAGCTTATTCTACACAGATTTCCTCACTGCTGGCCTATACTATAAATGTTGTGGATACTGTGTCCTTGGGCACCCTTCAGTAGATGTCTTTGGGGAGACATTTAATATAATGAGAGAACATTTTAATTAGGTGTTCAAGGAGGTCTCAGAATATCATAAAAAGTATCTGGGTCTCCTAGGTATAGAGGAGCTTAGCCCAATGTCTCTCCTTCCTGTTATTCAGGCTTTCAAAGATGTTTTTCAAGCAGCTTTCCACAAGCCCAATTCACAGCTTTACAGTATGTCAGACATGTATAAATACCTCTAAAAGTTTTACTGCCAACCCAGCAGTAGTATCTCTGGATGCAGCTAGGGAATTAAAACTAGCTGCTGGTCAAACACTTTTTCTAATTAGTAAGAGAGTGGAGTACTAGACCACTTCATGAAAAAGTATACACATCATACACCCTAGCATTCAGGGCCTTAAACTGCCAGACTCCTGTAATAAGATATCAGGTGATATCCTGAAGCAGACAAAATATATGGCAGAGGATATATCCCTAGTGAGGCACTGAAGGACCTATATGACCTTCAAAGTTGGAAACCATGACACTTTGTATGGCTGTGATGCATTAAATGCTAGTAGAAGAAGTATGACCACAGGGCTTGTTAAATGTAAGCATGCTTGTCTAATGACTAAGCCCTTCTGGAGGAAATACTGTTAGAGCCCCTTTCCTAGGAAACCTCTAAAAAAAAATTCAAGAAGGAGGGGAAACTATGGAGTCTGATAGAAAGTGTTTCACCCTCCAGTTACAAAATATCGTAGGAGCTCTCCTGCAAGACAGTGACCCTTTACAGAAGACAGTCAATGACTGACCAGTTTAAACAAAAGTGTGCTTTTAAAAAAAAGAATCTTGGAGACATGACAAGGCAGAGGCAAGCAGCAGGGAAGGGAGGTACATTTGCTTTCAAGGGGGACAGTACTGAGTACACATCCACAGATTCCATCCCCTCTTCTGTCTCCTCTCACCACGGCATGTCTTGGTTAGAAGAATTTCCTATTTTAAGAGAATTATCTTCAAACAGCAAACACATGAGTAAGGGAAATTTGTGTACTCGAGCTTCAAAACAGGATTCAAAGCTTCACCCCTCTGCAACACCTTAATAATGCATGCTAACCCTAACCCTGCTTTTAATCCTTACCCAACATCATACCTTAGAAAAACCCTTTCTGTAACATTACCACTACACAAAACAAAAATATACTCAGTGCCTACATTAGCATGCACGGTACTAATCCTGACCTAGACCTTGGTCTACCTCTAGCCAGTAAACACACAGGACAGATGGGTCCAGGCAGGGGTGGGGCATTCTTGAGTGGCTGCATCATGTGACATATCCTTGGTAAAGTCCATTTCGTGCCAAACCCTACAGCATGATACTGGACTTGTGCTGTGGTGTTAGAACAAAGTAAGGGAAAAAAAAGGTGGCACATATACCATAAAATACAAAACACTACATCTATCTCCTTACCTAACCGTATTTCTAAATCGAAACTGTTAACTCTCACACTTCCACTGTCAAACCCACACTCATCTTCCAAAAAAAAAACTAACTTCCTGCTTTACACATCACTAGCCCTAATCCAAACCTACATTCAATGAAATGCATATTTGATAAATAAGACACGTCCCCCCCCCAAAAAAAATGAACATTTGACAAAAAGATCCTAACCTATATATAGAATATTATGACAGTCAAGCCTACTGAAGATCAGTAGGTCATGCATTTTGATAGTCAAACCTTTGAACTTTTTTTACCTTACTGCATCTTTAAATTCTGAAAAATGTCTGATTGTATCCGTGACTAATTCATTTAAGTGGGCAAGTCTGACAGTTCTTTACATGATAAATTGTGAGTCATTGGTGTATACTAGTCACTTAAAACTACAAACATGGCTGCCTATTTGAAGATAAAAGGAGATTTTCTTCCTTGAGGGAGTAAAATCTCTAAGTACATTTAATTAATATTACTTTCTTCTGTAAAGCATCCAGATTATATATATGTTTTATATGTTTTTCTGTAGTATACTCTGCTACAAAGTTGTTATATACCTTTCATATATACAAATTTACAAACATCTTGTACTGCAGTAGTGTAATTTCATGAAATGTAATGTGCTGTTTCTTTGTGGCCTGGGTTGTGGGTGAAAATGGTCACATGATCAGTCTAATTACCTGCCTAACAAATATAAATACATACATAAAAACTACTGTACCCTGCATTATCTGCGTAGAGAACTGGGCAGAAAATGTATTTTTCTGCAGAATGGCTTTATGTGCATTTGCCCCTGTTCCTGACAACAGCAAAGATTCTAAAGGCAATGTATGTCAGAAGTGGGGACAACTAAAGATTCATGCACATCCAATTTTATTATTTTTTAGTCTCCATTACTGTCAGTGGTCTCTGCCATCTGGCTGAAGTTCTTTCATCAGTCACTTAGTCATTCGTCCCCTTTTTGCTCCTCCCCTTTGTGTGTGTATGTGTATGGGATAGATAATGAGGAGTTAAGCAGTCTAAACTGTATTTCACTTTTTCTGGTATGCTGGAACATCCCAACAGCAGTCTTAGTACATCAAAAGATAGCACATTTGCATTTGGTGCTGGCAGACCAAAAGGCTATGGTTTCTATTCCCACACCTGGTAGGTAGTTAGATTAGTTTTCCAATACTGATACTGCAGTGCAACATAAGGGAGGGGGGGCACTACTCTCTTCAGTGTGCCATCCTTTGGAGGAAATGCTAAACCAAGGTCCCATCTGCCTGAGCTGGTGGTAGCTCAGGTGAATATATAAGATCTCACCGCACTTACTGAAAAGAGTAGGAGAAGTTTCCTGGTGCCCTGGCCAAAGTTTCCCTAGTCAGCATGAATGCCACCTCAGGTTTCCCATGAAAAGAGGCTATTGGCCTTGTGGAACTAAGTAAAAAAAGTGTAAATGAATGCATCCCTGGTGCGTCTGTATGCAGTAACATTGGGTACCATTTGGTTTTGGAAGACATCTCCACTATCAGAGATAAAGGAAATTCAAGACTTTTTTTTTGAATGCACATAAAATTGTGACTCATGCACGTTTAAACCATGGCATGCTGTTTTTTAGATCTGCAGTGGGCATGCTTCTACATGTGTATCAGTGTCTAAAGTGCACTGCCATGTTTTGGAACTTGCCTTTCGTAGGAGTATTCCTCTTGATTTCCACCAGGAAGTGGACTGAGTTTTGGATATTTGTTTATTTATTTATTTATTTATTTATTTATTTTGCATTCCTGCCCCTGTGGCTGCTCATTTCCAATTTCCCCAGCTGGTGCATCTGACTGCAGTTTCATTGACTAAGCATAGGTTATTGAAGGAGCAGCCAGGATAAAACGTTTGTATCACCAGTGCTGATCTAGTTGCTTAGATTAGATTGAAAAAAATGGAGATCTTAACATTGTGGAATGATGCAGTATCCACTTTTTCTTTAACCCTGAATGCTACAGATGCCCAGAAACGGTTTATAGTAGGGTAGTAAACAGTAAAAAAAAAAGTCTAAAATCAGCAGGTAATCTGCTTTTAGTACGTATTTAAAAATGTATAATGTATTGCACATTATATGCTTGGCATCAAATGACTGTGCAGATGATAAAGATTTATTATACTTGAGGTTGACATGTTTTACTCAACAGGCAAGTCTAAAGCAATGTTTTTTTTCAATTAACTAGATTGCAAAAGCTAGCTGGACCCTAGAGCAGGTTGATTTGTTTGAAATCAATGAAGCCTTTGCAGCACAGTCGATAGCAGTAACAAGAGAACTGGGCTTGAATCTTGAAAAGGTAAGCAATATTAAAATCTGTTTTGGAAATTTATTTTTTCATAGTAAATTAAGACATGAAGCAGAGCCAGGCATAGTCAAATGAAACCAAAGTTAACATCAGTGCAATATTCTAAACAGGCTACCTGCACACTGAGGATGTTGCCTCTGTTCCACTGTTTGTTGTAGAGTTCAAGATTATAAACTTAGATGCTCAGGATCATTTTACTTTTTGTAATGCCTTTATTGAATCATCACTTAAGACATAGGCAAACATACATTTATAAAAAAGAAAACAAACCATATTAACATGTTCCCAATTACAAACATTACACATTATATGTATTCTTTTGTACAACTATCACCAAGCCAACATTACATGAATTGTTCAATTCCTGCCTTCCCTTAAACCTCACTCCTCGTCCAAAACACTGTCCTGCTTGTATTGTTCCCCCTTAAACCTCACTCCTTGTCCAAAACACTGTTCTGCATGTATTGTTCCCACAGTGTCTTTTCTTTTTATATAACTCGTCCCTACCTTTTTCTAAAGATCCCACTTCCATTTCTTTTATTTCTGTTACAGTATTCAGTACTTCAAATAAAGTTGGGTTAGAGTTTGATTTCCATTTTCTAGTAATTGCTTTTTGGCAGCCACCAGAATTAAACCCATCCAGACCTTAGGGTCCTTGTAACATCACAGATCCTGGTGCTGGATGAGCAGCTTACAGTCACCATGTTCTTTTCCAGTCTGATGCGTGAGGAGTCTGTAGACCTAACTATAGAGCCACCTATGATTAAAACGATGTCCTGTGTGAAAGCAGACTTACTGGGCCTTATGGGCTTAGGCCTGTTTTCTGTTGACTCTTGGGTGATCTCTGTGGATTTGCAGTATGTGAAAGCAGAGAAAGAGTGGGTGTTGCCTTGTGTGCTGGCGGTTGGGATATTTTACAGCGAGTTCTAGGAGGTTATGGCAATTTTTTTCTTTATAGTCTCCGCATTTGTTATCGGTCTAGTAGTGTGCTGTGACTGGTATGGTGTTGTGGAGGTATGGTGCTTACCGATAGTGGGCTGATGCAAGAGGATTGCCTCTGTTTTTCTTACATTTTTACATACCTTGCAGCCAGTACTGTCAACGTGTAGCAATAGTGAACAGTTGGTAAGCTTAAAGTAGTTGATACACTGACTTAGACTCAGCAAGGCATTACTTAGTGTAGGCTATTCAATATTCTGTATCCCAGCTCAAGAAAATCATTTCCTTAGTTACACCCATTTACTCACCCAATATTTCTGACAGAGTGCTCTGAAGGGAATTTTAAACTCTGCCAACTCATTATACTCCCAAAACATATGTTCCTAGTTACCTATTACTTCCACATCACATCTCCAACATTTGGCATCTGCCTGAGGAAAAATTATTTGGAGTCTGCTTTGGATATAAAAATACCTATGCAAACACTTCCAAGCAAAAATCTTTTAGACATTGCTGCACATCTGGGATCCAAACGTGTATGTCCTGCCATTGTTTCCTTGTGAATTGCTTATAGAGTCTCTCTTCCCAATCTTTTCTAATCCGCTATAATTGGTTCCTATAGTTAATGTGCAGTATTTTATATGCCCTACTAATTATCACTTTTTTAACAGCAGCTTCTATTCTAAATTCATCTAAAAACCCTAACAGAGTAAGTCTTTCACTTAGGATTCCCCTATCCCGTTCTCTTTGCCTGTAGTTTGATATCAATTCCTGATAGGAAAGGCAGTATCTATCCTGCAGTCCAAATGTCTTCTTGGCATCATCCCATTCTGTTACCTTTCCCTCCATAGGTCTTTGCTCAAAATACTTTGGTTCCTTTAGCAGTTTTCTCCAGTAAATTCAAGCCATCTCTTGCCTACTATCTCTACCCGTAACTGCAGTCATCCCTATTGGCAAAATCTCCTTTCTTGATTCTTGTGTTGGCTTAGTTCTTAGAATGTTGTCAGCTATTTTATGAATGTAATATTGTTTCTCCCTTTTTTAATTACTCAAAATCTTTTGGGTTTCTAATACCATGATGGGAATGGACCCCATTCCTAAGTCAAAAGTATTATTAAAGTTCATAAAATTAGTATTGTTTCGATCTTTAATGTCAACCAGAAGTGCTTTTTGCAGCATCCACAATGTGCTCAGTAATGACTCCTGCAATTTGTACAGAGTTACATGTACTGGTAACATATCTAAATATGATTGTAGATTCTTTTTTATTAGACCAGATGCATCTACTACTATTGGGACTGTCTGGGTAACTTTCATCCACATTCTCGTTTCTGCCTGAAAATCCTGATATTTTATGACTGTCTGCAAGATACTGTAGTCACTGGGTTTAGCAATTCCAGTGATCAGTGCTACTTTTATCTTCTTTTCATGGACCGCTGTATCTGGTTTTCTCGCATCTATCTTTTGAACTGTTGGTAATGGGTGATCCCATGTGATGTAGACTTCATTTTCTATGATGCTTTGTTGCTCATGTTTCCAATGTTTTTCAGCTACTTCAGTATTGTAATGTTTGCACAATCCCCAGTGTAATAGTCTTGCCTCATTATTATGCTTTTCAGTAAACAGTCTTTCTGCCATTAGTATATCGCAACCAGCAACAAGGTATGCAACTGTTTCCAATTCTGTTTTACAAAACCTACATTTGTTCGTTTCTCCCACATATTCAATGGACTTTGTAAACCAATGTGCATGTAGCCCACTATCTTGGGCTGCCAGTATTAACCTTTCATCATCTGGTTTGAATTTACCTCTCCTTAACCATTCCTGTGTTCGATCCTGATTAATATGAGGTTCTTCCAGGAGTTTTCTATACTTGCATTTTCCAAATTTCTTGCCTTCTGATCTGATCCTTCACCTTATATTCTTTCT